>NC_056726.1:358614424-358721924 GCF_019279795.1 Protopterus annectens | reverse complement strand
TCTGCAGCAACAGCTGTGCATATATACTGAATTTGGAGGTAGATTTGGACACTCAAACCCCTGTGAGAGGGGTGAGGACAACAATAATATGTTGTGAAGCCATTTAGACCAGATTACATGTGTCCAGTGGACACGTGTGCAAAATGGACAGCTATGTATGGGGTGAAAATTTTTTTTTGGGAACAGATTGCCCTTTTTTGTTTTTAAGGTGAGACTGGGATGTTGGGGAAGGATAGTAGGTATATTTGGGGAGGTAGGACAGACATGACAGCATACAGGGGTGGCATATGACACGTGGGGGGGTAAACACCTTAGATGGGGAGGGGTGTTTGGAATCGGAATCCCATGAGCCCCCAAATGGAAACAGTGGGACTGAGGTCCCCACCCATGGGCAGTCACCACTGCACCTTCACGGCCCCAAAGATGGCTGTGCTGGGGGCTGGGTAGGAGGGGCAGGCTGACCCTCTAAATGCACCATGCGGCCCTCAAGCTGGTGTAGCAGCTCTTTAAAGTCCCTTCAGAGCTCGCTACTCACCAATCCCTGGACCTGACAATGGGTGACAGTTTCCTGTCCTTGCCCACTTCCAGGGAGGGCGAGCCCCATCCTCTGAGGCAGTTCCACCTGAAGATGGTGCAGGACCAGCAGATTAGGAGGTCCTGGGGTGGGTCCCAGACATGCTGGAGCTTGGTGCCATAGCTAGATGAGGTGGGAGTGGTGGGTCCACTGGGACCGGCCTTCCCAAACGTGCTATGGTGTTGCAGTTTTAAAACATATGTAGGTTAGTAATAGTCAACACAATCCAGGATTAGTTATAACAGCATGCATAGATATTCTCATTAACCCAAAACACCAGATTTGGAACAGTTGCATAGCAAATGGAACACATGCATATATGGCATCACAGTGGCCATTACAACAGCATGCAGGTTACATTGATAGTAACAGGCCACCTATGATAGTATTTCAACATGGAACATTAATAGAAACACAATTCAATATTTATTGAACAATAGGACATATGTCCCAACAGTAGGTTTGGTGTAAACATACCCACTGATTTGTGCATTTATATTATTTTTGCAGATATGGGGGGGGGATGTCAATTAACAACTTATATATCCTTGCAGTTCTCACAACTTTAATGATCCCTTGCTCTACTCATTAAAGTACAGGTATTATTACAATACCCTATGGTCTTGGATTGACCAGTGATATGTTTGTAAATAGTGTACACTTCAACTGTCTTATAGCTAAATTCTACATTTCTTACCTGGTATACCTGTGGAGAGAATGTTTGTTAACACTACCTGACTGTTTCTACACAGATTCCCAGATTCCATGACAGTATTATGCACATACCTCTCAATCTCAATGCACACACTCTGGTCAAAGCTTGACAACATGGGGGTACAACTAGGGACATATGTTGAATACTGCTCTCATAAACTTGGAGGGCTGATAGAGTGACAGGATTTGTTTTCGTATACATTTTCTGAAGGTTTTGAGGTCTGAAAATCAAATGTATGTCATTATTTGCTGACTACAAATCTGAGATCATCCCACTGATTTGCCACAGGGACAGAGGAACAGGAAGAAAATATGAGCCATTTATCTGGACATTCTGACAGGATGTGTACAGTTGAGAGATATGATTATGCATACAGCTTACTACCACTCCCAGGATTCAAACCATGGCTGTGTCTGATAAAAATACCACAATTTAAGTGTCAGTTTGAATATTGCTGTCTATCTCTTCAGTGTTTTTTGTCTAATTTTCTCGTGATTGTACAATCTGACTTTGTAATTATCACAGTCTTATACAGACATTCCTAGACACATTTTTATGTAGCATAGTGTGAGAAACAAGTGGTTGACACAACAGTACTATTCTGATATCTGATGCTACTGAATGCTACATGTCAGCCATACAATACCAGAGTAAACACTACCAGTCCAGGATTTCCATCTTAATTGGCAGGCACAACTTTCTTAGCTGACAGACCTGTGGAGGGAATGTTTGTTAACACTAACTGACTGTTTCCACATGTATTCCCAGATTCCAAGTGAATATTATGCACATACCTCTCAATCTCTTAATGCACACACTCTGGTCATAGCCTGACAACATGGGGGTAGAAATAGGGACATATTCTGAATATTGCTCTCATAAACTTGGACAGTTGCTACAGTGACAGGTTTGTTTTCATATACATTTTCTGAAGGTTTTGAGGTCTGAAACTCGGATGTATGTCATTATTTGCTGACTAAAATTCTGAGATCATCCCACTGATTTGCCAGGGGGACAGGGTAACAGGCAGAAAATATGAGCCAATTATCTGGACATTCTGAACAAATGTGTACAGTTCATAGGTTGGTACTAGACTATTGGCCCTAGGGCCATACAAGCCTAGACATAACAATTCCCTGGATATTTCTTCCCACAATATTTACTTCCCTGGACCCCTGTCTAGCAGGGTGACTGACATGATCCCCGGGGTGAATTTCCTATCGCCCATCCAATCGTCAAGGTTGCTTTTGAAGAGGGCCAAGAAGGCACTCTGCTTTACATGTATGGGCAGTCTATTCCAGAGTATGGGGAGTCTCTGGGTCAGGAAGCTATCCCTCCAGCATGTTTTGTTCATTGTGATGATAAGGTTTAGATCCCTGGAGTGTGTGGCTCTAAGGGATTGGGATTTATTTAAGTGGAGCATGTCCAACAGCTCAGGGTTTGACATGGCCTTGTATGTTAAGCAGAGATTGCCTCTGAGTAGAAGATATGTCACAGAGTATAGCTGGAGTTTTTTTAGATGGTCAGCATAGGGCATCTGCTTCAGGCCTGTAATTCTTTTAGGGAGGTATTTCTGCAGCCTTTCCAGCTGTTGCAGATGTCTTGTGAGGTACATACAGGGTTGCCAGATTTCCAGCCCCCCAGGTAGGGACAAAAAAAAAAAAAGAAGGTCTCTCAAGGCAGCTCTGCACTACACACGGAGCTTCTCGTGTTTAATGCACTGCAGCTCCGCATTCAACACAAGTTGCTCCGTGTTTAGCGATTTTTGATTGGCCTGTATACCGGCATATGGGCCAATCAAAAATCGCTAACTGAGCTTCGTGTTTAATGCGGAACACAAGAAGCTCCATGTTTAGCAATTTTTGATTGGCCCATATGCCAGGTATACGGGACAATGAAAAAAAAAAAAAAAAAACACAAACAAAGCGGAGGCTGGCCGGGATTTAAACAGGCAGGGCGGGACTCGGGATAAGGCTGCTGATCTCGGGACAGTCCCGCCCAAATAGGGAAGTCTGGCAACCCTGGGTACATACCAAATGGGACGTTGTACTTTATAATGGGTCTAATGAGGGATGAGTACAGTGGGACAATGACCTCCTTTTGTCTGGATGAAAAGCCCTTAGTGATGAGGTGTGCCACATAGAAGGATTTCCTGACTGTTGTGGCAATGTGGTTATCGAAGGTGAGACCACTGTCCACCTGTCTCTCTAAGCCTCTCATCACACTTTCGGTGTTTAGTGTACTGCTACCTATGTGGTAATTCATGGGTACATGTTTTTTCCCAAAGGGGATAACTATACATTTCTTGGCATTAACTTGAGTCCATGGCTCTGGCACCAAGCATCTGTTTCTGTAAGGCCCTTTTGTAGAATATCCACATCATTTGGGGTTTCAATAATGGTTCCCATTTTGCAGTCATCTGCGAACTTTGTTAGCCAGAGTCCCTTAGTGTTGGCCTGTACATCAGAGAAGTAGATGCCAAACAAGAGTGGTCCCAGGACTGAACCCTGAGGTACTCCACTTGTCACTTGTCTGGAGCTGGATTTGAAGTTGGCTACTTTTACAGTCTAGGTTCTGTCAGTAAGCCAGTTGGCAACCCATCGAGTGACATAGGGATTTATGCCCAGCTTAGTAAGTTTATCTATGATTCCAGAGTGGGGGATGGCGTTGAAGGCCTTGGCGAGGTCTAGATAGGCTGTGTGGACTGCCTTACCTTCATCCACAGCTCTGGAGACTGATTCAAAGAAGTCAATCAGGTTCAGGAGACAAGATCGACCCTTCACAAACCCAAACTGAGTGGGTTCCAGTGTTTGAAGGTTGCCAATGTCTTTGTTTATAAGTTCCATGATAATGCATTCCATGCCCTTGCAGATCAGGCTCGTCAGACTGATGGGACAGTAGTTCCCGGGATCCAAGGTAGATACCCCCTTGTGGAGTGGGATAACTATAGCTGTGCACCACTCAGTAGGCACAAAGCCTGAGGTGAGGCTATTATTAAACATGACACTTAGGTGAGGTGCCAGTTCATTTTGTAGTTCATGTAGTACACAGCCCGGGATGTCATCT
This sequence comes from Protopterus annectens, assembly GCF_019279795.1. NCBI lineage: Eukaryota > Metazoa > Chordata > Ceratodontiformes > Protopteridae > Protopterus > Protopterus annectens. Next base: position 358,717,569 of record NC_056726.1, on the reverse strand, counting down.
GGTCCCATGGATGCTGTATTCTTATCTTTGGAGAGTGTGGTTTCTACCTGTGTGGTCATGATTACTGGAATTTGGCAATCTTTTGGTATTGAGATGGGCCCTTTAGGGTGTGAGAGCAGGTGAAGTTGGCACTAAATCGATCTGCCAGGATATTGGCAATATCCTTGGGATCAGTATATTTAATGCCATTCTGTTGTAGCTCAGAGCATATCTGAGCATTGTCATTTAGATTCTTGACATAACTATAGAATGCCTTGTGGCTGTCTTTGGAATCTTTGGCAATTTTATTTTCGTAAGTAGCTTTGGAGGATTTTATGATGGATCTCAGCTTCTTACTGAGGCCGGTAAGGGAGTTTTTTGCATCCTGGGATTTTCCTCTTCTCTGCAACAGTTTCTTCCTTCCGTTGTATAGTTTGTTTATGGCAGGGGACCACCAGATTGGCTTCCTTTTTTTGGAGGAGAGTGTCTTGGTTCTATTTGGGATGACATGATTCATGCACGAGTGGATGTGCTCGTACAGTGCCTTAGTGTAGGATTCAGCAGTCGAACTTTCAGCCCCCATCTGCATGAGTAGCATGAAGTTGGCTTTGGAGAAGTTTTTTATGGAGGTTTCCTTACTGGGGGGGTGGGGGAGGGATGTGGATGTCAAGGGTGATTTGCTTATGGTTAGACCTGACCAATGATGGGGTGACCACTGGTGTGGAGCATCTATCTCCCGTTTGTAATGACCAGGTCTAGGATATTGGAGCCCCTGGTGGGACAATGGATTAGCTGATCCAGGGCGTTGGAATTTATGAATTCCAAGAACTGTTGGGAAAAGGTGTTGGTACCAGAGTAGTTTTTCCAGTTAATGGCAGGGTAGTTGAAATCACCCAGTATTAGGGTGTTTGGTTGTATCTTAATATTTTACAGTATGTTTAGAAAGGTGTAGTGAGAATCTTGGGGCATGGTGGGGATCTGTAGCAAGCTACAATTTGGATGCAGACTTAAATAGTGTTAGTTGCACCTGGAGAATTTCAGATGCATTGTGTTGGGCAACTAGCCTGGAGGTGTGAATATCCTTGGTGAATATGGACACTCTTCCACCTTTAGTGTTTCGGTCTTGGTTTGGTGGCTGAAAAGTGTGGTAAGAGTTGTAGCCTGGTATTGCATGGGTGCTCTCTGGAGCCTTGAACCAGGTCTCTGTTACTGCACAGATATCAGTGTTCTCCATATTTAGGAGTGCCTCGAGAAAGTGCATTTTGAGGTTTACACTTCTAGCATTGAGTAGCATTACCTTCAGATATTTCATGCTTGTATCTGTTACAGTAGTGGTTTTGTCCTTTGAACCTTGCCTAAAAAGGCACTATAGGGGGGACAAGAGCTTTAGCCAGTAACCTGAATCCCAGGGGTGGCGGGTGCAGACCATCTCTGGCACAGCATTTTGGTTTGTCGATATACTGGATCCCCTTTGAATGACACTTCAAAGTTTTCTCTTAGAAAAGACAGGACCCACAAAAAAGATGGTGAAGTAGCTCTTCTCTACTACTCCTCCCTTTCAGTTACTCCCTATACTAAACCTATTCCCCAATTTGCCACTGCTGAACTAACTCTGGCTCTACTTCAAATGAATAGACATAAACATATATGCATAGCTGCACTTTACATTCCTCCTGGAGACAGCTACGTGGGTGTGCCCTTTGCTTAGCTATGCTTAGTCCAACTTAAACAGCAAAAGAAGTTAAATAGCAAGAGACATCCAACATAAACAGTATTGCAATAGTGTAGTGGTTAGAGTGTATGCTTTGTGAGCAGCCATTCCTGGTTTGATCCCCACTTAACCAATTCACATTTTACATGTGAAAGCAGTACATAATTTTTTTTTTAGTATTACCTACTAAATAACATATATTTCTTAACTGGAGTACTGCATTAGGTCTAGATGTGAGGTGTCAGTTTAATAAAGTTGTGAAATCCCCATATAAACACAACTGCCCCATACAGTATAGTCACACATAAATAAATGTAATGAAACACATTGGGGGATCTCAGGGATAGTAAACAAATTTATAATATGCAATGAATGATGAATAAATGCCATACAGCAGATAGTCTATAAAATGAAAAATAAGCAATGCTAAGCATTGCACAGCTCTGCTTACCAGGTGTAAGCATTGTGTAAATAAGACTAAGCAATGAGTAGCCCAGCTAAATGGATTTGCCCATTGGTAAGTAGTTCTGAACCTGCCCCTTTAAGCAATGCCAACTTTGCTAAGCAGGTTTGCCCTTAGCTTAACTTAGCTCAGCATATTCAAAACTGTCCAGTCATGGCAAAGGGCAGGAAATCGGCCATATTTAAACCCCACAGGTCGGAATACAGCTCATAACTGGTTGCAGCTTCCCACTGTAGGTAGAATGGCTGGAGTTGGAGAGGGAATCCACTTCCGTGTGCAGCGCTGGGGCATACAGGAGTCCAAGGTCATGGTAGGACTCCTGGTAAAAAAACATGATGAGAGACTGCTGCAGGGCCAGTACCAAGGCTCCCAATATAAAGCAGAAGCCTGGGACCATCTCGCCCATGACCTCTCCAGTACCACTGGTATCCCTCGGACTGGTGAGCAGGTCAGGCACTACTATGCAAACTTGAAATTGAGGAAGAGGGAGCTCTTGGACCAGTGGGTCCAAGAATCAAGGCAGAGGGGTGATGTCCCAGCAGTGTATAAGTACTCATACCAGTAACTGTTTAATATTGTCCAGTCTGTGTATATGATGGATAGATATGGCTAAATATTTCTCTATTTCCTTCACAGCTGCAGCTGAGTGGGGTGTGAATCAGGAAGTCCATGTGAGTAGGCTGCAAAGGCTGTGTCACGAGGCTGGTGAGTAACAATCCTGCTTGTAGTAGTCATACTAAATAAATATAAAAGTAGTAGAAAGTCACCTGCCAGTATAAAAACTGTTTTGTGTATGGGTTGTACTGAATAAACCAGACAATATGACAGTAATAGTCCCATATAGGTTGTATTTAAATAAAACTGTAACTGCCTGGCAATAAAGCTCTAAATCCTGGACTGGTTATGTTTACTCTGGTATCATATGGCACTTTTAGTGTTGCATTCTCTGAATAGTAATGTTGTATTAACCACCGTTACCCACACTGTGCTACATAATAAAAATGTATAGGAATGTCTGTATAAGACTGTTGTAATTACAAGGTTAGACTGTACAACCAAGAGAGAGACTTATAGACAGAAAACACTAAAGAGATTGACAGCAATATCCAAACAGCACACACTGCTGAAACTTAAATTGTTGTATCTTTTATCGGACACAGCCATGGTTCGAATCCTGGTAGTGGTAGTAAGCTGTATGCATAATCATACCTCTCAAACTCTGTTCCTCCTTTCTCCCTTTCTTTAAAAAAAATTGTCTGAATATCCTTGTGTTCTGACTGTGCTTCTCAAACCTTTTGGAAATATAGAGTACATTTTAGTGCATTTATTAAAACTGTATTTGCCTTAATATTGCTACAGCTTAAGTGCTCTAGGTTGCACTGCATCTGAATTGTTTAGTGTGTTTTAGCTGCTCTTCTGTATATATAGACTTTTCTGTATATGTAGACTAGCTACTTATTCTATTGTATTACTGCCTCTTAAATCATTTTTCAGTTGTGCACTTGCCTTGCTTCATTTAAAAAGTTTTAAATTGCTAATTTTGCAGAGTTTTAATTGTATTTACTGTTTAGGGCAACACACTCGTGTGTTAGCCTTTTCTGTGTTTATTTAGTGTATTATTGCATTGTTTAGCCTGTTTTAACCAAAAAAAAAAAATACTATCTTGTTTACTCGTTTCCCGCCTTTCCTAGCTAGTATAGTCCAGATCTCAGGCTTTGCTGGTTTCAGGACTTTATTTTCTGTATTCAGAGCTATCCAGACCTTGCTGTGGTAGAGGGAAGTCCTACTGCTTACCAGTGGGAGTGGTAAGCATTGTACTGCCTATCAATTACTAGAGGAGTGGTTTCCAGCTCTGAAATTGTAATTTTAGCCATTCTGGGCTGATTTTGGCTTAAAAACACACGTGTTTGCGCATTTTTCGCATTGTGCAGCACCTCAGTGCTATATTTAAACTATTCCAGGTGCCAGAAAGTCTGCTCTTCAAATATTCCCTTAGAACTAGCTGGTTTCCCAGTAGTAACACTAAAATCTGAACCCCTGTGACTAGCACTTGCTCTAGAACCTGCTGGAAAGCACTAAGAAGCCTTAAACTGATGCAAACACTCAACTCCTTGTTAATAAGGAGAAATTAATAGTAGGCACTAAACAGCCTATAATTGCAAAGTACCTTGCAAAGCACCAGCTAGTGCATAATGGCCATAAATACACTGAACCAACCGATATTGCCAACATCCTGGCTGACAAGTTGAGTGCAAACGTCACCCCCCCTCCAACAAAGGGGCTAGCTCCCATCCCAGAAGAATGTGGCGCTCCATATATCTCAGACACACAAGTAAAGACAGCCATTGCAAAGGCCAAAAACACAGCATCAATGGAACCAGATGCTATCCCAGGTTGTGTCTTATACGAGCTTCAAAATGAACTAACCCCCCATCTCAAATCACTATTCAAACTCAGCCTCTCTACAGGCTATGTACCCAAAGAATGGCATACATCAACATTAGTACCACTCCACATAGGTGGTGCCACAACTGACCCTGGGAACTATCGCCCTATAAGCTTGACTACCTTGGTCTGCAAAGCCATGGAACGCATTATCATGGAGCTCATTAACAGGGACATTGGGAACCTCCAGACATTGGACCCTACCCAGTTCAGCATTGTTAGAGGGAGATCTTGCCTCCTGAACTTGGTCGACTTCTTCGAAACAGCCACCAAGGCCATAGATGAAGGGAAGGTGGTCCACACAGCATATCTGGACCTCGCTAAGGCATTCAACACCATCCCACACTCAGGAATCATACACAAACTCACCAGCTTAAATATCAACCCCCATGTCACGAGATGGGTTGCCAATTGGCTCTCAGACAGAACCCACACGGTAAGAGTGGCAGGCGCCATGTCTGACTCTAAACCAGTCACAAGCAGAGTCCCACAGGGCTCAGTCCTGGGACCCCTCCTGTTCGGTATATATTTCTCCAAAGTACAGGCAAAGGCAGAGGGACTGTGGCTAACCAAGTTCGCTGATGACTGTAAATTGGGTGCAATAATTGACTCTCCAGCTGACACAGACATCCTGCGAAAGGGTCTCACAGAGACAAACACCTGTTATCAAAGTCACGGCCTCAAGCTAAATGCCAAAAAATGCATAGTAATCCCATTTGGGAAAAACAAAGTACCTACAAACTACCACACAGATGGGAATCCACTAAGTACAGAAGAAGTAATTAGGGACCTGGGTACCCAAGTAGATAGCATGCTCTCCTTTGATAACCACATAGCCAAAATGGTCAGGAAATCCTTCTATGTGGCACACCTGATCACAAAGGGTTTCTCATCCAGATCCAAGGAGGTGATTGTGCCCTTTACTCCTCACTCATTAGGCCCATAATAGAGTACAATGCCCCATTTGGGATGTACCTCACTAGACACCTGCAACAACTAGAAAGACCACAGAAATACCTCACTAAGAGGATTAAGGGCCTTAAACAATTACCCTATGAAGCACGACTAAAAAAGCTCCAGCTCTTCTCAGTCGCTTACCGTCTGCTCAGATGTGACCTATGCCTTGACCTATAGGGCCATGTCAAACCCTGAACTAATGGACAATGCTTCACCTCAAAAAAACAAGATCCCTCAGAACCACTCGTTCTAGCAACTTGAACCTATGTACAACAATAAACAGGACATGCTGGAGGGATAAATTTCTGTCCCAGCGACTCCCCTCACTCTGGAATAGAATCCCAATCCATATTCGACAGAGCTCCTCTCTGACCCTCTTCAAGAGAAATCTTGATGAGTGGATGGGTAATCGTAAGTTCTACCCTGGGATCACTTCAGGAGCCCTGTTGACAGAGGCCCAGGTTACTAATCTAATGGGGAGGCGAAAGCCATCACTCTGTGGCTAGGCTTATAAATGCCCATGGGCAGATAACCTAGTACTTACCTATGAACCTATGAAAGGTAAGAGAAAACAGCTCTTGTATTTTACAAAAAAGCACCTAAACAGGCATGTCCAAGGATCAGCTTCTGGTGATTTCTCCTGTCCATCTGGTGGATCTGGGCATACTGGGGCAACTGCCTCATGTACACAGCACAGACAACCCTCTCCTCCTATCACCCAACACTACAACCTGCGAGAGATGCACTTACATAGCCAAAGTGGAAGCAAAGCTCTCTCCAGCCAAGATTGTGTTAGACAGTTAAGAGGAGAAGGTTAACACCTGCACTACACCTCAAGCAACACATAGCCCTTCAAAACCCACACCATCAACACCCACACATAGCAACACTAAACCCACATATGTGGAGGCCCTTAACATTAACCTGCCCAAGCAACAAGGACCTCCGAAGCTGAAACACAAACACCAGTCACAACCAAAGTGACGCATAGCTCACAACACCAGTGTGCCACCCAACAGCCCCTAAGGCAAGACAACATGCCTAACACTTTAGTCATAGGTGACTCTATAGTCAGGCATACTGATGTCCCACTCACCAGGCTGAACAAGGAGAAAATTACAGTCAGCTGCCTGTCAGGTGCCAGGATCTGCCACAAGTCACTCCACAACAAGTACAAATACGACTCTGTCATTGTCCATGTTGGAGTGAATGACTTGAGACGTACCTCCCTGGACTACATGAAAAGAGACATGGAGGAGTTCTCCGATCTTGTATCCCAGGCAGGTATGACCCTAACCCTGAGTAGCATCCTGCCATCACCCAGAATGATACCACAGTACAAGGCAAAATGATTGACTTCAACAATTGGCTAAGCTTCTGGTGTCATTCTAAGGTGATCCAGTATTTGTCTGCCTGGGACGACATGATCGACAGACCACGATGCTTTGCCAGAGATGGCCTGCACCTGTCGCCCTTAGGATTCTGGATACTGGCTAAGGCTCTTGCCACCCCTATAGTGCCTTTTTTAGGCAAGGATCAAATGACAAATTCACCACCGTAACAGGTATAAGCAAGAAAAATCTGAGGATAATGCTACTCAATGCTAGAAGTCTAAACCTCAAAATGCACTCACTCGAGGCACTCCTTAAAATGGAGAACATTAACATCTGTGCAGTGACAGAGACCTGGTTCAAAGCCCCAAAGAGCACCCCTGCATTACCAGGCTACAATTCATACCACACCTTTCGGCACCTAACCCAGAACGAAGCACTAAAGGTGGAGGCGTGTCCATATTCATTAAGGATATCCACACCTCCAGGCTAGTTGCACAGCATAATGCATCCGAGATTATCCAAGTGCAACTAAGTCTGGGCAAGACCGCAATCCAAATTGAAGCTTGCTACAGACCCCCCACCATGCCCCAGGATTCCCACTCCTCATTTCTTGATACACTGGAAAGTATTAGGGTACAACCTAACACCCTAATAATGGGCGATTTCAACTACCCCACCATTAACTGGGAAAACTACTCATGTACCAACTCTTTTGCTCAACGTTTTCTAGAATTCATAAATTCCAACGCCTTGGATCAACTTATTCACATCCCCACCAGGGGCAGCAATATCCTACACCTGGTCATTACCAACATGGGAAACCAGTGTTCCACACCAGAGGTCAATTCCTCGTTGGTCAGATCTGACCACAAGCTAATCAACCTAGACATCCACATCCCACCCCCTCCCCCAATTAGGGAAACCATCGTAAAAAACTTCTCCAAAGCCAACTTCACACTTCTTAAGACAGAAGTGGCAAACTTCATGACACCCATGCAGACGGACAATAGAGGTATGACTGCTGAATCCTACACAAATGCACTTTATAAGCACTTACATGAGTGCATGGATCATGCTATCCCTAATAGAACCAAGATGTTATCTTCCAAAAAAAGGAAGCTAATCTGGTGGTCCTCTGCCATAAACAAACTCTACAACAGAAGAAAGAAACTGTTGCAAAAAAGAGTAAAATACCATGACTGGAGGAACTCCCTGGTCAACCTCAGTAAGAAGCTGAGATCCCTCATAAAATCCTCCAAAGCTAGTTACGTAAACAAAATTGCCACTGACTCTAAAGACAACCACAAAGCATTCTATAGCTATGTCAAGAATCTCAATGGGAACACTCAGATCTGCTCTGAGTTACAGCACAATGGCACTAAATATACAGAACCAACTGATATTGCCAGCATCCTAGCAGATAGGTTCAGTGCTAACTTTACCCCCCTCTCACCCCCTAGATGGCCCATCTCTATAATGGAAGAATGCAAAGTTCCTATAATCACGTCTGCACAGGTAAAAAAAACACTCTCCAAAGCCAAGAACACAGCATCCATGGGACCTGACAATATCCCAGGCTGCATTCTACATGAACTACAGAATGAACTGGCACCCTACCTAAGTACCATGTTCAATCATAGCCTCACCTCAGGCTTTCTACCCACTGAATGGCACACCACGACGGTTATCCCACTCCACAATGGGGAAGCCATGACGGACCCCGGGAACTACCGCCCCATTAGCCTGATGAGCCTAGTCTGCAAGGCCATGGAACGTATCATCGTGGAACTCATAAACAAAGACATTGGTAATCTCCAAACTCTGGACCCTACCCAGTTTGGATTTGTAAAAGGCAGATCATGTCTCCTAAACCTGATTGACTTCTTTGAAGCAGTCACCAAAGCCATAGATGAGGGTAAAATGGTTCACACGGCTTATCTAGATCTCGCCAAGGCTTTCGACACCATCCCCCACTCTGGAATTATAGATAAGCTCACTAAACTAGGTATAATTCCCTATGTCACAAGATGGGTTGCCAACTGGCTCATGGACAGAACCCACACTGTGAAAGTAGCGGATTCCAAATCCAACTTCAGACCAGTGACAAGTGGAGTACCACAGGGTTCAGTCCTGGGTCCTATCCTGTTTGGTATCTATTTCTCTGAAGTGCAGACTAACACAGAAGGTCTTTGGCTAACAAAGTTTGCAGATGACTACAAACTAGGAGCCATAATTTAAACTCCTAACGATGTGGACAAACTACAAAAGGGCCTCACTGAGACAGATACCTGGTGTGAAAGCCATGGCCTGAAGCTCAATGCCAAAAAGTGTATTGTCATCCCCTTTGGTAAAAACTCTGTACCCATGAATTACCACATAGCTGGTAGTCTACTTAATGCCGAAAATGTGATGAGACCTTGGGACACAGGTGGACAGTAGTCTCTCCTTTGATAATCACATCGCCACAGTGGTCAGGAAATCCTTCTACGTGGCTCATCTCATCACAAAAGGATTCTCATCCAGAAAAAAAGAGGTCATTGTTCCCCTCTACTCATCACTCATTAGACCCATTATAGAGTACAATGCCCCTTTTGGTATATACCTCACAAGACATCTACAACAACTGGAAAGACCACAGAAATACCTCACAAAGAGGATTACTGGCCTCAAACAGATGCCCTACACAGACTGTCTTAAAAAACTACAGCTTTACTCCATCGCATATCGCTTACTCAGGGGCAATCTCTGCCTAACATACAAAGCTATGTCAAACCCAGAGCTGTTGGACATGCTCCACTTAAAGAAATCCCAATCCCTCCGAGTTACATGCTCTAGAGACCTAAACCTTGTCACCACAATAAACAGAACATGCTGGAGGGATAGATTCCTGTTCCAGAGACTTCCCATACTCTGGAACAGACTACCTATCTATGTCAAACAGAGATCCTCATTAGCACTCTTCAAGAAATATCTTGATGATTGGATGGGAAATGGGAAATTCACCCCAGGGATCATAGGTTCATAGGTTCATTCTAGGCTATCTGCCCTAGGGCATTTATAAGCCTAGACAGAATGTGTTTGGCTTTCGCCACCCATTTTAAATTAATTTTGCTATGCCCTTTTTCGTGGTTAGTATACTGTGCCTCTGTCTAACAGTGACACAGAAGTGATACCCGGGTTAAACCTATGATCTATCATCCACTCATCAAGATTCCTCTTGAAGAGAGTCAATGAGGGACTCTGCCTAACCTGGACTGGGATTTTATTCCAGAGTGAAGGGAGCCTCTGGGTTATGAATCTGTCCCTCCAGCATGTCATATTTATTTCAGTGCTGAGGTTCAAGTCTCTCAAGCACGTAGCTCGATGGGATTTGGATTTTCTGAGGTGCAGCATGTCCATTAATTCTGGGTTGGACATGGCTTTATATGTCAGGCACAGATCGCCCCTGAACAGGCGGTATGAAACTGAGTAGAGCTGGAGTTTCTTTAACCGGGCAGCATATGGCATCTGTTTGAGCCCTTTGATCCTCTTGGTGAGGTACATTTGGGGTCTTTCCAGTTGCTGCAGGTGTCTGGTAAGGTACATCCCAAAAGGGGCATTGTACTCAATTATGGGCCTGATGAGGGATGAGTAAAGAGGCACGATGACCTCCCCTGATCTAGATGTGAATCCCTTCATGATTAGGTGGGCTATATAAAATGTTTTTCTAACCACTTTGGCCACGTGGTTGTCAAATGAGAGACTGCTATCAACTTGGGTCCCTAGGTCCCTAATTACTTCTTCTGTACTTAATGGATTACCACCTATGTGGTAATTTGTGGGCACTTTGTTTTTGCCAAAGGGATGACTATACACTTTTTGGCTTTTAGCTTGAGGCCATGGCTCTGGCACCAGTTGTCTGTTTCTATGAGGCCCTTTTGGAGGATGCTTGTGTCGGCTGGAGAGTCGATTATGGCGCCCAGTTTGCAGTCATCTGCGAACTTGGTCAGCCACAGTCCTTCCGTGTTGGCCTGTACCTCCGAGAAATATATACCGAACAAGAGAGGTCCCAGGACTGAGCCTTGTGGGACGCCACTTGTAACTGGTTTGGAGTCTGACATGGCTCCAGCAATTCTAACCATGTGGGTTCTGTCCTTGAGCCAGTTTGCAACCCATCTAGTGACATAGGGGTTTATATTTAAGCTGGTGAGCTTATCTATAATGCCAGAGTGGGGTATTGTATCGAAGGCTTTTGCGAGGTCCAGGTAGGCTGTGTGGACCACCATTCCCTTATCAATGGCCTTGGTGACTGTTTCAAAGAAATCAACCAGGTTTAAGAGGCAGGATCTGCCCTTAACAAAGCCAAACTGGGTAGGATCCAGTGTCTGTAAATCCCCAATATCTTTATTTATGAGGTCCATGATGATCCTTTCCATATCTTTGCAGACCAAGCTAGTCAGGCTTATGTGGCGATATTCCAGGATCCGTTGAGGCACCACCTTTGTGGAGAGGAACCACTGTTGCTGTACTCCACTCTTTGGGTACATATCTTGTAGTAAGGCTGAGGTTGAACAGTAGTTTTATGTTTGGGTTTAGCTCTTCTTGGAGTTCATGTAGGACGCAGCCCGGGACACCGTCTGGTCCCATTGATGCTGTGTTTTTTGCTTTGGAGAGGGCGGCTCTTACCTGAGCATATGAGATGTCAGGGGGGCAGCACTCTGCTGGTATAGATATTTGCCCTTTTGGTGGGGAGGGGGGGAGAAGTCTGCGCTGAACCTGTCAGCCAGGATGTTGGCAATGTCTGTGGGTTCGGTGTATTTTGTGTCGTTTTGGACTAATTCTGAGCATATCTGGGAATTCCCACCCAGGTTCCTAACATAACTAAAGAAAGCCTTATGATTATCCTTAGTGTCCTGTGCAATTTTTCTCTTGAAGCTGGCCTTAGACGATTTTATGAGTGCCCGTAGTTTTTTGCTAATACTGATCAGAGATGCCTTCCCTTTTTGGGATTTTGCTCTATCATTTAGTAGCTTCCTCCTTCTATTGTATAGTTTGTTTATGGCTGGGGTCCACCAGACAGGACGTCTGCCTCTGGAGGATTGGGTCTTGGTTTTATTTGGGATTGCATGATCCATGCATTCCTGAAGGTGTTCATAGAATGCATTTATAAAGGATTCTGTGGTCTGGGCCGTATTTTCCACAGGCCCGGGGGCTTTGAAGGATTCCACCTCAGTTTTGAGGAGTGTGAAATTTGCTTTAGAGAAGTTTTTTACTGTGGTTTTCTGGGCAGGAGGTGGGGTCGGGATGTGACTATCCAGTGAGATTAGTTTATGGTCTGATCTTACCAGTGAGGGATACACTTCTGGTCTGGAGCATAGAGTCCCCATGTTGGTGATGATCAGGTCCAGTATGTTTTCCCCTCTTGTGGGCGTGGTAACAAGTTGTTCCATAGCATTTGAGTTTATAAATTCTAGGAACCTTTGGGCTAGGGTGTTGGAGCTAGAGTAATGCTCCCAGTCTATGTTTGGGTAGTTGAAGTCGCCCAATATAATGGTGTTTGGAGAGACCTTCATATTTTCCAGTGTTCTCAGGAAGGCCGAGTGGGGTTCCTGAGTTTGGGAGGGTGGTCTGTAGCAGGCTATAAACTGGAAGGCAGTTTTACCCACTGTTAGTTGCACATGGATAGTCTCTGATGCTTCGTGCTGTGCCACCAACCTGGAGGTGTGGGTATCTTTGACGAATATTGATACTCCCACTTCCTTTTGTGGTTCGGTCCAAGTTTTGGGGCCGAAAAGCATGGTATGAGGTATAACCTGGTAGTGCTGGGGTGCTCTCGGGAGCCGTGAACCAGGTTTCTGTTACTGCACAGATATTGATGTTCTCCATGCTAAGGAGAGTTTCGTCGTGCATCTTGAGGTTTAGACTTCTGGCATTGAGTAGCATTACTCTTAGTTTCTTATCCCTTGTGATACCTATGGAGGTGGGTTTGTCTTTTTGAGCCTTGCCTAAAAAAGGCACTATGGGGGTAGCAAGAGCCTTTGCCAATATCCGAAAGCCCAGGGGTGACAGGTGCAAGCCGTCCCTAGCGAAGCATCGTGGCTTGTTGAGCATGTCATCCCAGGCTGACAGGCATTGGATCCCCATTGAATGACACCAATACTTAAGCCAATTGTTGAAATTGATCATCTTGTCTTCATATTGTGGCATCATTCTTGGTGAGGGTAAGATGCTACTCAAGGTCAAGGTCATACCGGCCTGGCCCACATGCTCAGAGAGCTCCTCTATGTCTCTTTTCATATAGTCCAGGGAGGTATGTCTCAGGTCATTCACACCAGCATGGACAATGACTGAGTCATATTTGTACTTGCCTTGATGTGACCCGAGTGCTTGTGTTATGTGGCGGATCCTAGCGCCCGACAGGCAGCTCACCATGACCTTCTCCTTGTTCAGCCTGGTGAGCGGGACGTCAGTGTGCCTGATGATAGAGTCACCTATTACAAGTGTATCGGGTGTGTTGTTTAGCCTTAAGGGCTGTGACTGTTTGGCACACTGGCTTTGTGAGCTATGTGTTACACGTGTTTTGTTTTGGGGTAGCGGTTGCTTGGGTGTCTGCTTTGGAGGTCTCTGCTGCTTAGGCAGATTTTTATTTAGAGCCTCCGAGTATGTTTTTGTGTGTTTATGTGTTTGGTTTGCTGTCGTGGTAGGTCTATTTGAGACTGGAATTGTTGTGAGTGTGGTTTCCTTCTCCTGACTGGTTACGCCAGTACTGAGCTGAGAGAGCTTAGCCTCCAGTTTGGCTATATGGATGCATCTCTCACATGTGTTGGAATTTGTTGGGAGGAGAAGAGGGTTGTCTGTGTACATGAGGCAGTTGTAACATTGCCTCAAGATTCCCAGATTCACCAGCTCGACAGGGGCACAGGAAAATAATTTTCTTGGGTGGCGAATGCCATGGTACATTTTTTGGCTAGGCTTATATAGGCCCTAGGGCCAATAGCCTAGTACCTACCTATGAACCTATGAAGAGCACTTTAAGATGACTTTGGCAAAAACAGCTGAAAAAATACAACAGTTGAGTTACATACACATTATTGGTCTTGCTGGAGGCTGTATGATTATAAAGCACTGCAGAAATCCCACAGTGGGTTTCCACCCCTCTGCCCAGGGCTAGCCTTTGATCAACTAGTGTCCTTGGCAAAAGGTCTCCACAGCACCCACCCACACCACCCAGTGCCTCCATCTTGGTCTACCTACACCATTCAGATTACTGGAAAAGTGACCCTGCTATAGCGTGCCCTAGGCAGCCACCTAGTTGGCTTATGCCTAAGGCCAGCTATGCCTCTCCCTTTACAAGATGATGATGAGGGTGAAAGTCTCAGACAAGTATCCTGTGTGGAGCTAATGTTAATGTAGACTTTTGGGATCAACTAATTTGTTTGTGTCTCGGCTTTTCCCGGTTAGGGGTCGCCACAGCGGAACTCTGGTCCGCTAATGACTGGCAGTAGATTTTTTTTACGTATTGGCTAGCCGGGTCTAATGCACAACCTTCAACGAAGGAATGCCCATTCACGCATGTCGCTACACAGAAGACGCTCTAACTGAGAATCGAACGGGAATGTCTAACTGTGAGGCGACAACGCTACCACAGCACCATGGACAGTTAATTCCAAGCCATCTCTAATTGCTTGGGCCTGACATCAAAGTTCCTGCAACCAAAAAAAAAATGCGACTTGCAAGTGGTCGGCAATGACAAGCTCAGTGCCAAGTATAACAGTCCAAGTCTCAACACTGAAAAGGACATCAATATCAAGAATGGCTTTGACTCAGGCCAGCACTTTGTCAATTAAGAGTCTCAGACATCTGAGGTACTAGCAGGGAGGGATGAGCAAACAGCAGACAAACAGCAACAGAAACTAAGTCACTTAAGAACTGCACAAAAGAAAAAAACTCCAAAACAGCAAGCTACTGAACAGGACAATGGAGATTACCAAAAATCTAAAATATACTAAAATAACATCAAGAACAAAATATCTAAACTGAAAGCCAATTGATTAGTAGCAAAAAGCATAATTAAGTTGCCAAACCTCTAGAATAAACCTCTAGAATAAGACTTAAAGGTCTGGGATGAATCTTGATGAGAATAATGGAATGCAGCAAAAATGATCTGAAGAGACAGGGAGATTTGTAGGTATTCCATATCTTCAGTTTCCAATTATTTAACTTCTACCTTACTAATCTCCTGTTCTACGTTCCCCTATTGTGTTATTTTTGTACTGTGAAATTTTTACATATGTAGGTGCCTCTGCTTGCATTTATTTAACTTCTACCTTATTAATCTCCTGTTCTACGTTCCCCTATTGTGTTATTTTTGTACTGTGAAATTGTTACATATGTAGGTGCCTCTGCTTGCATTTATTTAACTTCTACCTTATTAATCTCCTGTTCTACGTTCCCCTATTGTGTTATTTTTGTACTGTGAAATTGTTACATATGTAGGTGCCTCTGCTTGCATTTATTTAACTTCTACCTTATTAATCTCCTGTTCTACATTCCCCTATTGTGTTATTTTTGTACTGTGAAATTGTTACATATGTAGGTGCCTCTGCTTGCATTTATTTAACTTCTACCTTATTAATCTCCTGTTCTACATTCCCCTATTGCGTTATTTTTGTACTGTGAAATTGTTACATATGTAGGTGCCTCTGCTTGTATTTATTTAACTTCTACCTTATTAATCTCCTGTTCTATGTTCCCCTATTGTGTTATTTTTGTACTGTGAAATTGTTACCTATGTAGGTGCCTCTGCTTGCATTTATTTGACTTCTACCTTATTAATCTCCTGTTCTACGTTCCCCTATTGTTATTTTTGTACTGTGAAATTGTTACATATGTAGGTGCCTCTGCTTGCATTTATTTAACTTCTGCCTTATTAATCTCCTGTTCTACGTTCCCCTATTGTGTTATTTTTGTACTGTGAAATTGTTACCTATGTAGGTGTCTCTGCTTGCATTTATTTAACTTCTACCTTATTAATCTCCTGTTCTACATTCCCCTATTGCGTTATTTTTGTACTGTGAAATTGTTACATATGTAGGTGCCTCTGCTTGTATTTATTTAACTTCTACCTTATTAATCTCCTGTTCTACATTCCCGTATTGTGTTGTTTTTGTACTGTGAAATTGTTACCTATGTAGGTGCCTCTGCTTGCATTTATTTAACTTCTACCTTATTAATCTCCTGTTCTACGTTCCCCTATTGTTATTTTTGTACTGTGAAATTGTTACATATGTAGGTGTCTCTGCTTGCATTTATTTAACTTCTACCTTATTAATCTCCTGTTCTATGTTCCCCTATTGTGTTATTTTTGTACTGTGAAATTGTTACCTATGTAGGTGCCTCTGCTTGCATTTATTTAACTTCTACCTTATTAATCTCCTGTTCTATGTTCCCCTATTGTGTTATTTTTGTACTGTGAAATTGTTACATATGTAGGTGCCTCTGCTTGTATTTATTTAACTTCTACCTTATTAATCTCCTGTTCTATGTTCCCCTATTGTGTTATTTTTGTACTGTGAAATTGTTACCTATGTAGGTGCCTCTGCTTGCATTTATTTGACTTCTACCTTATTAATCTCCTGTTCTACATTCCCGTATTGTGTTATTTTTGTACTGTGAAATTGTTACCTATGTAGGTGCCTCTGCTTGCATTTATTTGACTTCTACCTTATTAATCTCCTGTTCTACATTCCCTATTGTGTTATTTTTGTACTGTGAAATTGTTACATATGTAGGTGCCTCTGCTTGTATTTATTTAACTTCTACCTTATTAATCTCCTGTTCTATGTTCCCCTATTGTGTTATTTTTGTACTGTGAAATTGTTACCTATGTAGGTGCCTCTGCTTGCATTTATTTGACTTCTACCTTATTAATCTCCTGTTCTACATTCCCTATTGTGTTATTTTTGTACTGTGAAATTGTTACATAAGTAGGTGCCTCTGCTTGTATTTATTTAACTTCTACCTTATTAATCTCCTGTTCTACATTCCCGTATTGTGTTGTTTTTGTACTGTGAAATTTTTACATATGTAGGTGCCTCTGCTTGTATTTATTTAACTTCTACCTTATTAATCTCCTGTTCTACATTCCCCTATTGTGTTATTTTTGTACTGTGAAATTGTTACATAAGTAGGTGCCTCTGCTTGCATTTATTTAACTTCTGCCTTATTAATCTCCTGTTCTACGTTCCCCTATTGTGTTATTTTTGTACTGTGAAATTGTTACATATGTAGGTGCCTCTGCTTGCATTTATTTAACTTCTACCTTATTAATCTTCTGTTCTACGTTCCCCTATTGTGTTATTTTTGTACTGTGAAATTGTTACCTATGTAGGTGCCTCTGCTTGCATTTATTTAACTTCTACCTTATTAATCTCCTGTTCTACATTCCCTATTGTGTTATTTTTGTACTGTGAAATTCTTACATATGTAGGTGCCTCTGCTTGCATTTATTTGACTTCTACCTTATTAATCTCCTGTTCTACATTCCCCTATTGTGTTATTTTTGTACTGTGAAATTGTTACATAAGTAGGTGCCTCTGCTTGCATTTATTTAACTTCTGCCTTATTAATCTCCTGTTCTACATTCCCCTATTGTGTTATTTTTGTACTGTGAAATTGTTACATATGTAGGTGCCTCTGCTTGTATTTATTTAACTTCTACCTTATTAATCTCCTGTTCTATGTTCCCCTATTGTGTTATTTTTGTACTGTGAAATTGTTACATATGTAGGTGCCTCTGCTTGCATTTATTTGACTTCTACCTTATTAATCTCCTGTTCTACGTTCCCCTATTGCGTTATTTTTGTACTGTGAAATTGTTACATATGTAGGTGCCTCTGCTTGTATTTATTTAACTTCTACCTTATTAATCTCCTGTTCTACATTCCCCTATTGTGTTATTTTTGTACTGTGAAATTGTTACATATGTAGGTGCCTCTGCTTGTATTTATTTAACTTCTACCTTATTAATCTCCTGTTCTACATTCCCCTATTGTGTTATTTTTGTACTGTGAAATTGTTACATATGTAGGTGTCTCTGCTTGCATTTATTTAACTTCTACCTTATTAATCTTCTGTTTTACGTTCCCGTATTGTGTTATTTTTGTACTGTGAAATTGTTACATATGTAGGTGCCTCTGCTTGCATTTATTTAACTTCTACTTTATTAATATTCTGTTCTACATTCCCCTATTGTGTTATTTTTGTACTGTGAAATTGTTACATATGTAGGTGCCTCTGCTTGCATTTATTTAACTTCTACCTTATTAATCTTCTGTTCTACATTCCCCTATTGTGTTATTTTTGTACTGTGAAATTGTTACCTATGTAGGTGCCTCTGCTTGCATTTATTTAACTTCTACCTTATTAATCTCCTGTTCTATATTCCCCTATTGTGTTATTTTTGTACTGTGAAATTGTTACATATGTAGGTGTCTCTGCTTGCATTTATTTAACCTCTACCTTATTAATCTCCTGTTCTACATTCCCGTATTGTGTTATTTTTGTACTGTGAAATTGTTACATATGTAGGTGCCTCTGCTTGCATTTATTTGACTTCTACCTTATTAATCTCCTGTTCTATGTTCCCCTATTGTGTTATTTTTGTACTGTGAAATTGTTACCTATGTAGGTGCCTCTGCTTGCATTTATTTGACTTCTACCTTATTAATCTTCTGTTCTACGTTCCCCTATTGTGTTATTTTTGTACTGTGAAATTGTTACATATGTAGGTGCCTCTGCTTGCATTTATTTAACTTCTACCTTATTAATCTCCTGTTCTACATTCCCGTATTGTGTTGTTTTTGTACTGTGAAATTGTTACCTATGTAGGTGCCTCTGCTTGCATTTATTTGACTTCTACCTTATTAATCTTCTGTTCTACGTTCCCCTATTGTGTTATTTTTGTACAGTGAAATTGTTACCTATGTAGGTGCCTCTGCTTGCATTTATTTAACTTCTACCTTATTAATCTCCTGTTCTATGTTCCCCTATTGTGTTATTTTTGTACTGTGAAATTGTTACATATGTAGGTGCCTCTGCTTGCATTTATTTGACTTCTACCTTATTAATCTCCTGTTCTATGTTCCCCTATTGTGTTATTTTTGTACTGTGAAATTGTTACATATGTAGGTGCCTCTGCTTGCATTTATTTGACTTCTACCTTATTAATCTCCTGTTCTACATTCCCCTATTGTGTTATTTTTGTACTGTGAAATTGTTACATAAGTAGGTGCCTCTGCTTGCATTTATTTAACTTCTGCCTTATTAATCTCCTGTTCTACATTCCCCTATTGTGTTATTTTTGTACTGTGAAATTGTTACATATGTAGGTGCCTCTGCTTGCATTTATTTAACTTCTACCTTATTAATCTCCTGTTCTACATTCCCCTATTGTGTTATTTTTGTACTGTGAAATTCTTACATATGTAGGTGTCTCTGCTTGCATTTCTCTTCAAATACCTTTGAAGCTGCTGTTTTGAATTGATTATTTTGGCTTTCTCTTTTGCATAAACATTGTACCTTATGCCCAGGTATCATTTTATACATTTCAAAAATCTCCGGGTTTTGTTCTTAATATTTTTGCACTTCCTCTTTCACTTCTTTTTTCCAGGGCAGCCCAGCATTTCTTTGTCTATGTAACGTTGTTGTTCGTGAATCTGTTCTATTATTGAAAGAAAATTTGCATTTGAAGATTTCAACAGTTTTTCTTGTGCAACTATTTTTCATTTCTCTAATTTCTCTCAATCTTTCTGAATATCTTTCTATTTGGAAATTCTGGGCTGCTTGCATAATAGTAGCAATACATAATTTCTTTCTTATCTTCAGTAGTCCACTCTATCATCTTTATTACTCTATTTTGACCTTCAGTTTTCGTGGACTACTGCTTCCTTTTATGACGGGGGGGGCATCCTGTCCATGAGCCTGGCCTAACCCCCATTGTTGGAGTGTTTCCATGTCTTCAGGATTCTACACTGCCATTTTTTTCCAGTCCTGGCATCAGTTTGCACACCAGGATTGCAGTCTTATCCAGGGACTTGTGCACACAGCTGTCTTTTTTTTTATATTTTAACTTACTGTCCATGACATAAGCCATATAAAATACAGTCTATACATCAGTGTCATCTTGGTGAAATTTTGTGAAAACAGGTTCCATCAGGTGAAGGCATTCACCAAGACTTGAGGATGAATTCAGTTTATTAATTGCCGATTTTATTATCTCTCCATTCGGACTACCAACCATGTACTATGAGGAGTTGAATGACCTGAATGATCCCTGGAGTACAGCCATTCCTCCCCTCACATTAAAGCAATTAAAATTGAGATAGTTTGGCCACCTTACAGGGCTATTCTGTTGACCTTCCACTGGAAGCTGATAATTTCACTGAAGGAAGGCTAAACAGCCAACTGACCTTGGAATTCCTAGAAATCATACAGGATAAGCTAGAGTTCATTGATATGGAATGTGAAGTCTTGTTTGTTTTAAAATGCTGCTACTATGTCCCTTTACTAAGTAGGGGAGTAAATGCTTGAGATGCAGCGCTAAAGCAAACATGACTACAGCACAACAGCATGTACCACTAACACAGACAGGATGTGAAGCAAAATTTATATTTATTTGCAGTTTCTTTTACAGCACATATCACAATGTCAGTACATTAAAATTAACTGTTAAAAACATGTCACACTGTGACAGCAGCAGGATAGACAGATATGTTCCTTTCCATCTATTAAACAATAGAAAATACAGGAGGTGGAGTAGCCTTCTACGGGCATGCAGATCCCCACACACCTCCCCGCGCTCTCTCTGTTTTTTAATTCACAGTTTTTAAACTCAGATACAAAATCAGCAACTTCAGGAATGCACTTTTTCATTGAATGTGCATTCTCTTTCCTTTGAAGAGATTCTACTTTAAATTCATAGAAACCACCAATAACACTGACACAGTCTCATCAATGCAGTCTTCCTGTATTAATCAAAAAGGCATCTACTGCTCAAGACAGACTACTGGGAGAAGATGGGGTACTTAAGTGACTAATGACACCTTTATTTCTGATTCCTCCACTTTTTATCCCAGCATGGTATTAGACTTTCAACAGACAAGACATCATGCAGTCAGCGCACCCCAATTACCACCAAAAAAGCACATGATGGAAGATGACTATTTTCATACATGGCTTGTGAACAAGATTGTTCCAAATGGGTTGAGGCCCATTTTCAAGGGAATCTTTACAGCACTACCTGTTTACTCAAGTAGACTTCCTCTAAAGGGGAAAAGAAAGGAAAGGGGTAAAATCAGAGATTAAACAGTCAGCCCACAGCACAATCCTATGGTGTCCACAATCAGCTGCAAGCCATGGTCAGAGAGGACTCTAAAATCAACAGAGACTAAGCTGAAGACCTGGAAGTTGACTACAGAGAAACCACGAGAGTTCAAGGAAATACTTAGGACTGCAGCAACTCAAGAAACAGGTTGAGTCAAAGAATTGCAGTACCTCAAAACAGCCTGTGTGAAGATTAAAGAACAAAATATGCAGCCGAGCCAGTTATAGAAATAAGGTACATAAGGAAAGATGGTGGTGGAATGTAGAAGTCCAAGAAGTTATCAAAAGAAGGAGTGAAGGAAAAGTGGGAGATGTAAAAGACAGACCAGTGAGACTAAGAGGGCAGATGAAGTAGCAAAGAAAAAAAAAGAAAGGATCAGAAACACTGTACCAGTTTCTAGAAAAGATCTCAGGAGATGTCGCAAGTAAATTCTACCAGGTTGCAAGACAAAGACAGTCAAGACACCCTTCATAAAAGGATGCCAGCAACAACCATCTCAGACGTCCACAGGACATTAAAGACAAATGGAAGGAGTACTTCCAGCAGCTTCAGAATGAAAACCACCCTTAGACTCTCAAGGCATAACCTACCAAGATAATATCAGCTTCTGAGGACATCTAAGTCAGAAGATTATTTTGATTAGAATAGTCCATCAAAAGGGCATTACAATGACAAACCTTTATTCATATTAATAGATGAAACAAGACAACCCCATCTGATCATCCATTTTCTAACATAAATGAGATAATGTGATAAGGAACCACACAAGACTCAGAAGTATCACAATCCCTCGCATCCCCCATGATATGATGTGAAAGATCTGGAATAACAGTAAGATTTGACTTACAGAATCAGTCTTCAAGACAGTCTCAGTCAGTAAATCATCAGTTTCATTGTAAAAATTCCAAAACAGATATGTTTTTAAAATGGGTGATGGAAGAATAAGGCACTTCGTTTAGGACTGCATTTGTAAAATCAGCACTATTACCATCTAGAATATTAAATAAGGTGCTTCCCCATGAACTCAGAACAAAAAAAATAAAACACTTGAGATGGAAAAATATCCTGTTTCAGGGTGGCTTGAAAAGTTACCCTGTTCACGTAGTCAAATAAGGTGCAGCTTCAAAATCCAACATGCTGAAACCAACAGTGCTTGGACACAATGCTCCATGGCAAACATTAGATTCACTTGGCTTCAAAAGGAGGAAATTTAAAACTGCAGAACAAAGTTAAGGTCCAAAACAAAGTGAGAGTTCTTAATGTGCCATTTCAAGGGGAAAATTCCTCTATGGATGGCATGCAGATGTGCCACAAACTTGCTCTACACCAGCTTATGGTACAAGAAACAGCAAAAATGCCTGACTAGTCCCTGATACAGGTAATCAAAGACATTTGTCACTGAAACACAAAGAGGTTGAATACAACCGTTCAAACAGCCAAATGCCACTTAAAGGCATAAGTTATCCTATTAGTCTGCTTAAGGGTTAATGAACTTAAAGAACTGACTTGACATATTGTCTTGCAATAGTCAACTGGTTCAACAGATGTGCAGTCCCAAGAACTTAAGGCTGGGAAGCACTAGAAATTCCCAGTTCTATGTCAGCATATTCCAGCAAATCAGAAGTCATAATATTTTGAAAGAGGGCATCAGAGATTTCTATTTTTGTATCAGCAATGCACAGATGCTGGGCAAAACTAAACCTTATGAGGCCAAAAAAAAAAAAATGCTATGAGAATCGTCATCAGCCCTTATCTCTATATTTAGAACAGTTTTCTGAAAAGCACAGAACTGAGGAAGATTTAGAGAAACTTCTGTCTGAATAATGGAAATCCTCTCTCTTCATATAGATGGCCCCCCAAAGCTCTGGAACAAAAATCATTGGAAGTTCTGTATTGGAAACTTGCAAATGGGTATTTTTGGCCATTCAGACTAGCAAAATATTGACCTACTCAAAGTTGTGTAGCTCCCACGCAACAGTTTCAGAGATCCATTAGATAAGCATGTTGACTAAGGAATTCTTAACATGAGCGAGCACTATGGTATCAGCTCGAACCTGTTCTTCATTGCTCCACTCTATTAACTGTGCTGTCTTCCCAGTTTAGAGAAAATAGTGCATAGATCCCTTCTTGCTGTTACACAAGATCATTTGATCCACTGAAATCATTGTGGCTACTTTCCCCATAAGAAATGTATGTACAGTCTTCAAATTATCCTGATCACTTGGACAACGTGTATGCTACTGAGTCCCAAAATAGAACAACTGTCCTGCATCTATCCTTCAAAGCTTGAAGTGAGCTATTCAGCTCATGGGAGAAGTATTCATCACCCCTACTCACACTCAAGGCACATGCCCAATAGAAACCATGTGCCTGGCCTTGTGAGAGCCATAGTTCTATCTGATCAACAACTGTATTCTAATCAGATACTGCAGGGTATAAGAATGAGGGAACATGGAATAGCTTTGCAAAACCTTGACAAGGGAACCACTATGGTGGCCATTCTATAGTCAGGTACTTGCAAATCTCCTCTAGTTCCAGTCAGAGGCAAAGACGGAAGTTTTCCTAACCCATCATAAATACTCTTAGAGACAGAACCTTCTCAGAAGGGAGACAACTCCTTCCTTTTTATATAGCATTTTAAAAGTCCAGAAATGTGATACTAAGGGTGTGTGTGTGACTAGACAGACAAGACAGTTTTAGGAAGATGAACATCCCCATAGTTCATCAGAGACAAGGTAATGGATATTACCTTGGTCTATTCTCCTAGCAGTCATCCAAACACACCAAGACAAATGTCAACCATTTACAAAGTAACTAGTAAAAGTACATAAAACTGGTGATAATCTGAAAGAGACTGTCAAACACAATCATGCCCAATTACCTGAAGAAACTATGACATGCAGGCAAAAATCAGAGTGGCATCCATCCTGCATATTCATAGTGCAAAAAGCAAACAAGATGGATCTAGAGTCCACTGGTTACCAGTAAAAATAAGACTTATTTTTTTCTGTCACAAACACCGGTTAAGTTACTTGCAAAATAATGCACATTGTAGAATTACCAGTGCAGACATATATACAATTCACTGTTTATGTGCAGCTTGTGTTTCAAATCTAAGCAATACTTTTGCATGAATTCAAGTTTCTCTAACTGCCTGTTTAGCTTGGTTAAAGTAGTGATATACATAAAAACAGAAGAAAAATCTCTGCTTTTTCAATGGCATAGAAGAACACCAACCTTATAGTATAAGCAAAGCAGGTGTCTCCACGGGAAGGGGATGCGAGAGGCTCTTCTGAAGAAATGGATATAAACTGCAAGGTATCTCCATGCACCAATCACTGGAGCTCACAGCCATCATGCACAATGGCTCTCCACAATCAGTTAGTGCGAGGATTAAGGCTCTGACCTGCTAACAAGCTGGTTCCTGTAAACCAAGGACACATGGTTTGGCTTGTTCATTTGTCCACTATGATACTAAGAGCAAGTCACTTCAACCAAGTAACCCATAAAAATGGACACCTGGGTACAGTGGACTTACCCAGCTAACAAGTGTATAAAATAGAACACTAAAAAAAAAAAAAAAAAAGAAAAAGCTGGAGGTGGTCAGGAGGACTCAAATCAATGGCTACCTAAAACAGACTATGGTAGGGACCTTCACTTTAGCAGACGGGGCTCAGTCTTCCAGGCCTGATGGCTATGGATGCTCTTCCTACTGTCTGAGCAGCTGGTACAGCTGCTCTTCATTTCTAACTTTTTTGATATTGGAAACCCAGTGGTACAGCTGGTGCACAAACCGAACTTTAGTCCCTTAACCCATTTAATTTTCTGGCCTAGCCAAACAGTTTAGACATGATGAAGAGGGCATTACGTATCTCATGCTGTAGCTCTGTGGGAACCAAGAGAGTTTCCGCTACTCGTGCCTCCAAAAGACAATCTCAAATTCTGCAAAGTCTGGACAAAGTGGCATCATCAGTAGTTTGTAAATGTATGGTATTAATCATAATAAAACCCGAGCAACCTGCTATAGACATCCTCTGCTTTCCACAAAGCTGATGGTTATGATGTCTTCTGAGACATGGGAGGATTACTAAGTAATGTACCCTCCAAAAATATACACAGACTCTAATCTCTAAAATGAAAATTAAAAAAAAACTTCTCTAAGTAACTTAACCTAGTGTACGGTTTGTCCAAATACAGATTACTCGGATGCCTTGGTACCAATTGCTGCCCTGGTACCACGTACAACACTGCAAGGTAGATGAATGATGCCATTATTAAGATGAAAAGATTATTCAGTGACATATTTTATGTCCATCTTCTGGGGGAGTGGAAGGTGAGTTTTGTATGCCATGTTATCTCAATTGACACTTTAAAGGCATACATCATTAGGTAGATTTACTCCAAGAACAGCCTCTGGCAGACAGTATTCAAGGAGACAAACTTTGGGCCTTATCCTGGACTACAATAAACAAATCCATTGTATACCCTACGTAACTGAATAGGTAAATCCAGATTCCCCTGGGTATAACAAGGACACACCTAACATTTTAGAGACCCCCCAAAACAGAGACAAAAGAAAGCCAAAGAATGGGACAAAGCCTTAGCCTCTCTCCATCTCCTCCTCCCCTTCTCCACCCTTTGAAGCAAAAAGTTTGTTCCCTTTCACAAAATGGCACAGAAGAAAGTCTCTGGATGAGTGAAGTTAGGTGATTACCCCCCCCCCCACCCACACACACACACACACACACACACACACACACACACACACACACACACAGACTTGGGCCTTCAACAGCTTCAGAAAATAGCTGGATATGGACTATGTTTCCTGATTCAATAAAATATCACCTAATGAAGACATTATTTGAGCCATGTAAAACCCAGTGTCAATATAATAATCACAGATGGGATAATGTAGTTGGATGGCAATTAGTGACAAGCATCAGCACTGACAGATGGCAGAAAGTGAAACGGCGCTTGCTTGGTTATCTGCCTACCTGCCAACTACAGGATAGCAACCAGGCCTTAGAGATATCACAAAGATAATGTCAGATCTAATTATGGGAATTTGGCAAAAAAGCAGCTTAGAGGACATTTCTGTGACAACTTTGTTATCTGGGTAATTGAGATCCACAAGTTCCTGAAGGATGCATCTTTGGGTATTTATTTTCTTATTTACTGTTGTTGCCAGTTTGGTCCCATTAAGCATATGAGCTACTTCTTGTGAAGCCTCAAGGTGAGATATAAAAAAACAACGTGTGGGGAGGATTTGGCCAGGATACCTAAGAACTGACAGTCTAACAGTTAGTCCGGAGGATTAAGGCTATGACCTGCTAAGTTGCTTCCAATCTCTGAGCAAGTCACTTAGACAGTTCTCCCAGGTTCGTGTGGATGTAAATCAGGACTAGTTAACTTCAGCTCCTTACTCTTTCATGTGGATGTAAATCAGGACTAGTTAACTTCAGTTCCTTACTCTTTCATGTGGATGTAAATCAGGACTAGTTAACTTCAGTTCCTTACTCTTTCATGTGGATGTAAATCAGGACTAGTTAATTTCAGTTCCTTACTCTTTCATGTGGATGTAAATCAGGACTAGTTAACTTCAGTTCCTTACTCCTTTTGATACATTTCAGTGGATAATACCTGCCTAAATTACCAACAGCTTAGCAGATGAGGCCAAAAGTTAATAATTAACTCAAATGATGGCATATCATGTTTGCAGCACCCCTAATAGTGCATTGCCATGAATTTTAGCACCTGGAGTGAGGACATAATCCATAGCCTTTAATATTACAGGCAATATACATGAGTGTGCAATCAGCTGATTGCAGACAGTATTAAACAATGAAAACCTGCATTTTAAGTGTTTTGCGCATTAGGAGGATGTACAGGAATGGTGCCGTTACTTTTTATTTTGATTTTTCCCATACAATGCATTCTAGACAGCCTTACTCAGATGGCAAGGCTGATTTCTCAGATCTGAGAAAAGGCAGAGGACTTCACATCATGGCTTTGTTCATTAAACAGGGGCATGCATAATGTCTACCTTGCCAAGTAAATTTCTGCCTAATTTGTACTTTTTGAACAATTGTTCAGATGGATTTTTTTATACTCATGCTAATTTGCTGCAACGATCAAAGTTATTTTTAAGCAAAAAAATAAATGAGTACTAAACCTCCAATCTAAGTAAACACTTCCATAAACACAAAACACAGGAGGCTGGATTGAGGTTCCTATGTGTCTTCCATTTGTACCGGGGGAAAGAGCCCACAACCCTCCTGGACATGGGCAGTCATCACTAAATGCAATCTTGGGTATTTATTGGCATTTCTATGGTATTACATTGGTATGAAATGGTTAGGCTTAAAATGATGTCAGAGTTGATAGCCTAGTAATGTCCTATGATCCTATGCATGTCATTTTTTCAGGAAAACAGCATAAAAATTCCACAGCCAGGACTGAGTACTAAAAAATAAGGTATTGCAGAATCTGGCATTTCAGGCCACAAATCTCATACAGCACAACCTGTACTTTTTCCTAATACATACCGACTGTAGAACTATTAGTTTGAGTTGTTCAGGCCCGAGTACTTAGTTTAGAATCCATTTTAATTTTGCTTTATAAACCGGTGCATAAAAATATAATGGAATCACATTAACAACTATAATCTATACTTAATTAGTGGCATAATTTCTGAGATTTTAGCTCATAAAAATGTATTTTAGTAATGTAAATCAGCATCATAAGGAGCTGGTCCATGGTCCAGGATAGTAAAACTGCTGTGGACACATACATGTCAGTACACTGCAATGGCAGGCAAATTCTAATGAAAATAAAAACAGTCTTAGCTAAAACTACCCAACAGCCCAGTCCAAAAGTCACACCTACAAAGTCAGTAAACATGGAGATCAGATAAAATAAACACACACTTTGTAGTTAACTATACTATAGCACATAATACAACTTGGCTCTGTTACAATATGCAATGAAAACACAACGTTTTGGGGAATTATGTGCCAGTCCATACAGTTTTTGCCTGCATGCTAATTAGAAATGTACTACAGCAAATATTGGACTGACCTGGAAATGAGCTGTAGTACAAAAACTTTCATCTCCAATTAGAAAGGACTGCAACTATCTAAAGCAGGTGAGATATACATACTGAAAAAAAGAGGCAGATCCAAAGGCTAGTCTTGACTGCAGGCCAATGGAGAAGCAAGGATTTAACTATATTACTGTAAATAAAACATTTCATAAATATTCACGCCTTTCTCCTTCTCTTGATCATGAATAGATAATATTATTAAAAGTTCCTGGTTTTTAATTCAGAGTTATACCAAAACATATATCTTTAGGGATATTCTCAAAAGAATTTCATTTTGAAGATCAGGGGACAAATCAAGTACCGACTTGTTCTATTTCAACAATCCAGCAGAATACTATGAACTGGAATTTAGAATAGTCCCTCATTAAAATAACCCAGAAATAAAAACTGAAGTGGCATTTAGAATGGTTCCTCATTAACATAAGCCTCCCCTTGTAAAGAATAGTCTTCTTAACCTCTAGTTCACAATATGGACTTAAGTAATGGTTGTGTAAAAATATGTATAATAAAAATGTTTTATCAAAAATGAAATCTGTGTCAATCAGGTATACTCCCTGGGATTAGACTACTTTGCTCTGGCTTCAACCATGACCTTACAAAGCATGTGTGTTAAGAAAATAATGAAAAAACAGGTTCAGATGACAACACTGATGGAAAACATAAAACAGAGCACAACTAACCAGGAAGCTACAGGCTGGTGAATACACTACATAAAGATACAGCATTTCTTGCAAGAGGTAGCTTGGGGATTTACAATAGGAAAGGATGCAATCCCATATTAAGTACTACTTTTAGCAGAAGAAAAGCATTCAATATATAGCAGTGAGAGCACTAGCAGAACACGTGCTCACATTGGAGAGTACAAACTGAAAATGTGTCACAGACAGTCTGACATTAGGACAGTCTGACCCCAATACGGCTGTCTCCTGCTTATAAACAGTTTGACAAAGAGAAGAGTACATTTCGTCATGAACAATAGTTCCAAGTAGGACAGTGGCAACAGGCAGCGAGCTCTTTCAGCAGTTTAAGTATGAAAGACTTGCATTAGTAGAAAGGTGTCTGTAAAGTAGTGTTCTCTATACGTTGACCAAACAGCGATCTGGCAAACTTCTAATGGTAGCCACTGAGTATAAGCAAAGTTTTTTCCTACAAGTGTGAAGCAAAGTCTTGTTAATAGTCTTTACAAAAGGATTGCTCCCTTCTGTCCTCATGCTTTATAAAAAACAATAAAAAAGTCTTCCTCCTTTTTTCGGTAAAGGAATATTGATGAGACTAGTATAAATATTACATCCTGAAAAGGCCAACACAGTTCCAAAGTCTAACTCGCAACACATGGAGTTAGTTAACAGCACACAGGATCACTTCCATCAGTTTGACAGCATGCTGCTGAAGGCAGTGTCTACTTCAGACAAAAAAATAAAACAGCCTGGTTAGGCTTCTGTAGACGTCTGCAGCAGTTCAAACATGTCATCAATAATGTTCCACAGGCAATTTTCTAGTGGGAAATCATTATCCACCAAGTTAATCAGATAGTAGTTGTCATGAATATACTGGATAATCATACGAGACGGTGACTCCTCCTCATAAAGTTTGGCCCACTGCTCGATCCAGAGTGCAAAGGCTTCATCCTTAAGTCAGTGAGAGAGAGAGAAATACCACATAAACCATTAATGCTCGAAGAACCAGTTTACACATTGCACAACTTCTCTCATTAAAGCCAAAAGTTTAGACAGCGCACAACTTTTCTCATTAAAGCAGAAAAAGTTTAATTAAACCAGAATTTAAAATTACAATGGACATAAAGCAAATAAAAGGCAACAATTGCAGATATTATAGCAGTGAGAAGAAAGACTTACCATTTCAGGTGACCAGTTATAAGGTCCTCTGCAGTGGAGGTTACAGTTTAGATTTCCCTTCTAGCATCCCTACTGCAGCATAAAACTTCAAATCTGACAGTCTTTTCATCATCTTCACTCTTCCTCAAACCCCACTTTCAATTTGGTCATTAACCACTCCTGCATTGCTCTATCATCTCCTTAAACCATTCTCCCTTCCATCTCAAACCCAATTTGGTCATTAACCACTCCTGCATTGCTCTATCATCTCCTTAAACCATTCTCCCTTCCATCTCAAACCCAATTTGGTCATTAACCACTCCTGCATTGCTCTATCATCTCCTTAAACCATTCTCCCTTCCATCTCAAACCCAATTTGGTCATTAACCACTCCTGCATTGCTCTATCATCTCCTTAAACCATTCTCCCTTCCATCTCAAACCTCCTTCTCTTTCCTGACCATAAACGTCAAAATACCTTCAGTTACCGCTTCTTCTACATTGTTACACAACTCCTAAACCTACATTGAGACGTCTCTCTCTCACACAAAAGGGAAAAGCCCTGCATTCTCCTTACCATATGCCTAGCATGCTCCCTCATCTATTCAGACACGGTTGGAAAACATACTATCAATATAATAATCACATATGCCTCCCATATATTTTTTCTAAACAAAAATCACTCAAAAGTTTCTGAAAGTGTCCTTCTTCCTGCTTCTCCAGTAGCACCACAGAACAGTTAAACCATCACTGCTGCTTTTTACTTTTCATCGTCCCGTCTGTCTGTATATCATTCACCTTTCCTTCTTCCCTACCTAGTCACTCTTCCACTAATGCCCTCTTCATTAAACTTGTTTGTAAATGCTGTCAAATCCATCTTTTCTAAACCAAGATTTTATTTAATTATCTCCAATTATACAACCCCTCCCCTTTTCCTCTATTTTTTCCTCCAATAAATGAAGTGCACTGATCACACACACTTTCCTCATCACTATTCAGTTTCATCCCTCCCACTCTGAGCACAACTATGCACTCACCAAATCAGCAGAAGGAGTCTTCCATACTGATTAACAACTGGAATTTCTGCTTTTGCTTACTTTCATTCCATTGTTCCATCATTAGGGATGCGTGTTCCCCTTAGCAGCACATGCTATAGTGTCTTGTGCTAAGCTAGCTGTGTATGTGTACAGGCCCTGTGCTACTCAGTTCAACCACCATCCAAGTAAGCAATCACAAACTGTAAGACAGGAAACAATCATAAGGCTATGTAAATATGTAACAGCTCTATGTAAAATGGGTTCATCCACAACTGAAGGAAGGAGGGACCATTCAGAAACTGAAGGACAATGAAAGGTTAATAAGTACCGCTTTGCAGATGAACTGATTCAGTAAGTATATAGCCATTACATGCTACTACTGTGAAATGCAATGGGTAACTGCTGAAATGAATCACAGGCAATGAAAGCTACACTCCCTGGATTCCACAGCTGGGGAATGGCCAAAAGATAAAAGTAAAGGTCAAATCCTGTAAGATGGAATCATGATTCAAGCAACAGTACTTGGTAAATTTGAAACTGTTGCTCAGACACACATCTGCAAAGCAGACATTCTTTAAGCACTCAGAGCTGCCATGCCCCTGGAGAATTGGCTTTTAATTAGCAGCATTTTCCAATAGATGGCTAGCTACCTGATGGAAAAACATAATGCAGCTGGCAATCCATTAAGCAACTGTTTGCCTGGTTGCAGTAAACATCTTCTTCTCTCCCTGAAGCAAAAGATATAAACAGTTGTTCCATCCTCAAACCCAGACATACCTTAAATGTACAACCTAAGCTGGTGTGTGCAGCATGTAAAGTGGTCTGCCCCCTCCTACTTGCTTTCTGCAGCTACAAAAAATTGCCACAGAATGAATCAGCTGGTTAAAGCAAACCTCTTACATTACTTTTCAGAGAAAATGTGGGTGTATCCCACAGGGCACCAGATTGTTGTGAAAACCAGCTACAGTTCCCTATAAATAAGAGCACACATGATGGCTACAACAAACAAAATTACTTTCACAGGACATACTTCAGTAATGTAAATTTAGCAGGTTTGAAGGGATGGGTTTTCATGGGAGATTCAAGGCAATGTAGACTTGCAATTACAAATGCACTACCAATCCCCAGGCTTTCTCAAGCAGGGTTAGGACAGTTAGCCATGTGGAAAATTTGAAAAAACCCATCCAGTCATTCAGGTTCTGTTTGAAGGAAGATTTACTTATCCTTTGTTGACTGGATTAGTCCCACTAGCCTGGTAGCTTCTTCTCAGGGAAACCTAAGGTGGTATTTATATAACTGCTAGGGGGAATTTGGCCAGGGTATCAGGGAACTTTCCTTACCCTTTCTGACCCATGCCTTGGGATCTTTCAAATCCACCTGAGCCACTACCAATTCAGGCAGATGGGGCTTCTGTTTAGCATCTCATCTGAAGGACAACACATTCATAAATGTAGCACTCCACCTTATGCAACACTCCAATGCCAGCACAGTCAGCAATACATCTGCCTGGTGTGGGACAAAATTAAAAAAAATGGGGGAAACTGACTTGGCCTCTTCTTACCTTCTCTCTTACCATTACTGCACTTTACCTTGCCCTTCCTCCTTATATACACCAACTTCCTTAATACCACTTTCTTTCCCTTATGAACTGCAATGTGTTTTTACCTGTCCACACTCCCAACACATTTAACCACCTTCCATTTTCCATCCACCTAATACTCCTTCAAATATCCCACTAATATCTGAGAAAGCAACTCTGTATGTCTGCCACATACAATCCATATTGACATCTCTAGTTTGGGTAAAACATATGCCCTAAATGGAAGCAGAAACTACTTACGAATGGCAGGGTCAGATAAAACAGATCCTCCTATCATATTAATTTATGGCTCTACAGATATTAGTTTATTAGTTGATAATATCAGTATTGTATTGGAACATAATTACATTTTCTTCGAAGGGGAGATATTCAGGCAGACCAAAGGGGTAGCTATGGGGGCAGCTTGTGCCCCCATATACGCCAACTTGGTCTTACTTGACTGGGAAGAAGAAACCATCTTCAAAAGCAATTTTTACGAGAATATTAAATATTATTCTCGGTACCTTGATGACATCTATATCTTATGGAAAGGAGATACTAGCTCGTTTACCTCTTTTGTTCAATATCTTAACGACAGTAGTGATTTTTTAAAATTCACATTTGAATGTAATGACAAAGGGGTTGATTATCTTGACACTATTATTACTAGGGAAGGAGATGGATTTAAATCCAAGATAAATAGAAAAGCCACTTTCTCCAACTCGTATTTAGAATATAATAGTAACCATCCTACTAAACTCAAGCACAACATATTCAAAGGACAACTCATTCGAGCTATTAGAATGACCTCTGACCAACAGGACACAGGGGAAGAGGTCAAATTTATTACGAATTTATTTAGAGAAAGAGGATATGAAGAGAGAATGATGACAGACACTGGGGCATATGTTTTGAGAGAAAGGGGATCAAAATATACATCACTCTTGGGGCAGAACAGTGGGAACTTAATAGATTGTACGAACAAATACAAATACTAAGAAGGGTAACAACATCCCATTTAATCGGGCCTGCATTATTGAATATGGGCCATTTTCTCATTTAGTGAAAAATATTTTGAATAAAAACTGGCCTATATTTTTTTCCAATGCAGATATTCAGAACATTTTGGGATCCAAGCCCAGTTTTGTTTACAAAATGGGCAGGAACCTGAAGAGTATCTTAGAAAATGGTTGCCACACACACATTAGGAAGGATGCACACACAACCAAGTGTGGGGCATGCAATCAGTGTACAGTTATATTAGAAGAAAGTAGTCTGATTTTGGATAACGTCAATAATACCTTAATAAGACCTAGATCAGAGAACTGTAAAACTAGTATGCTAGTATACATTGCAAAATGTACACTCTGTCCTGCTTATTATATAGGCAGAACAGAGAGACCATTTAGAAAGAGGATATACTCCCATTTATACAGTATTAAAACCAAAGACATGAAAAATGCCTTATATAGACATATTAATAAGGCAGGTGAGAAACATTCTTTTAAGTTTGCCATATTAGAAACTATCAGGGGAGACCCTAGAGGTGGCAACGTAAGAAATCTTTTAGCTTATAAAGAATATTGGTGGCAACTGTTTACTGATGCCACAACATTGCCAGGCATCAACGATTATATAACAGTTAAACCTTTATTAATGATGAGAAGATAATCTATTTAGTATTATATGCTGTTTAGAGTATTACTTGTTGTTGAGAGTTTCAAATTTTTTTTTTTTTTTTTTTTTTTTTTACTAAGCTAACTGCCCTTGCGAGCCATTTTAAGCCTAGCCAATTATCCCTTGTGAGACTCAAACCCTGCACCTTGTGTTTGTAAGGCAAACACCTTAGCCATTAAGCCACCCTCCCAACCCCTGTATTACACCTTGCTGATTATTATTGTTTATGTTTTTTAGTTTTTTTAGTTTCTTAGGTTTTTAGTTTAATTTTTTAATGTACAACAATAAGAAGTTATGTACCTACCATAACGTTCCATGTTAGTTGTCTTCTCTCGCCTTCTTTCTTGCTTGATGGGTTCGGAGCCGATCCCTCGGCTCCGACTCGGCACTTGCTAAGCTCGAGAGTCTCTTTTACCAGCTCGAGGCAGCCCCATATCCCATGATGCAAGGCAGTAAGTACCCAGATCTCGTTTGTTGCCAAAGGGCAATAATACCAAGCATAAAAAATACTTCCCAAAGGAAGAAGAAACTTACAGATGGAAAAAAGGACCAGGTCTGAATGGTCTTTAGCATAATAGTTTCTTATACAAGGTCTGTCCAGGCCAGGGGGAAGGAGGGAGGGTCGCAAGAAAGAAGGCGAGAGAAGACAACTAACATGGAACGTTATGGTAGGTACATAACTTCTTAATGTTAAGTTGTCAATCTCGCCTTCATTCTTGCTTGATGGGACCGCGTCCCTAGCACCTCTATCCTGGGTGGCTCAATGGAACAAACTCTTGAGGACTGTAGAGCCAAAACTGGCCCTGTCCCTGGAGGCCAAGTCCAATTTGTAATGGGAAACAAAAGTGTGAGGAGTGGCCCAAGTGGCCGCTGCACAAATAGTGTCCAAAGGAAGTCTAGCTTGAAAAGCTGTAGAAGTAGCTAAACTCCTAGTTGAATGTGCTTTTGGTTTTGAACAAAGCTGTTTTCCCCTGAGCGTATAAATTTCAGTGATGACCGAAGAAAGCCATCTGGACAAGGTCACTTTAGAAACAGGAAGGCCTTTTTTATTATCCGCATAGGAAACAAAAAGTTGATCAGATTTTCTAAATTTTTTTGTTCTGTCCAAATAATATCCAAGTTGACGGTGGACATCAAGACAGTGTAGCTTTTGTTCAGCTCTATCTGAATAGTTAGGAAAAAATACAGGTAGATCAATGGATTGATTCAGATTGTTCTTTGAAGCGACCTTTGGTAAAAAGGATGGATTAGTTCTCAAAGATACTCTGTCTTTGTGAAAAACTAAATAGGGGGGTCGAACCGACAGAGCATGAAGTTCAGACACCCTCCTGGCAGATGT
Source organism: Protopterus annectens (assembly GCF_019279795.1). NCBI lineage: Eukaryota > Metazoa > Chordata > Ceratodontiformes > Protopteridae > Protopterus > Protopterus annectens. Next base: position 358,681,747 of record NC_056726.1, on the reverse strand, counting down.
AATAGCCACTAGGAATAAAGTTTTCCAAGAAAGATATTTCAGGGAACAAGAAGCAGCTGGCTCGAAGGGGGGAAGAATCAAGGATGTCAGCACTAAATTTAAATCCCACTGAGGAGGAGGATTCCTGATTGGAGGCTTTAGTAGGAAAATTCCTTTCAAGAAGGCCCTGCAGAGCCTATGGGACATAATATTATGATCTGCTATCCCGACATGAAAATTAGAAATAGCAGCCAATTGAACTCTGACTGTGGAAGAAGAGGAGCCTGCATGAAAAATCTCTGCTAAGAAGTCCAGAACTGCCTGAACAGGGGCAGTAAAAGGATCAATATTTTGGGCCTTAGCCCAATAAGAGAAACGTTCCATTTGCTTGTGTAAATCCTCCTGGTAGAGGATTTTAGTGAAGCTACTATGATGTCTCTAACTGGGTTAGAGATTAAAGGAAGCCTGGCTAAGGAAGGAAGTGGAGCAACCATGCTGTGAGGTTGAGAGAAGGGATTGACCGGTGCAGCTGACCGGATTGGTGAATCAATAGATCTGGCACTGGGTCCAGATGCCACGGCTGCACCAAGAGGTGATGATGGAGGAACGGGAACCAAACTTGTCGAGGCCAGTAAGGGGCAATGAGAATCAATTTGGCTCTCAAAACGGTAGCTTTCTGGATCACCTGAGGGATCAGAGGAAATGGAGGGAAGGCATAAAGAAGTCCCTGGGGCCAATCCTGGGTCAGAGCGTCTCTGGGGGGATGGCCTGATATAGGGAAGAGACTGAAGAAGTCTGAACATTTGCTGTTTTGGGGAGTAGCAAAAAGATCGCAACATGGACGACCCCATTCCAGAAAAATCTCTTCCGCTACAGATTGCTTGAGAGACCACTCGTGAGGCATGAGGATAGCTCTGCTCAATCTGTCCGCTATAATGTTGGTTTTCCCAGGGATATGCGTTGCTACCAGAAACCGATGAGAGGAGATCGCCCATTGCCAAAGTCTGAGCGCTTCTCGACACAAGGGGTAGGACTTGGTTCCGCCCTGTTTGTTGATATACCAAACTACAGACATGTTGTCTGTGTGGACTGCAATTGTCCCTACGGGAAGAAAGTCGTTGAGGGCTTGCAACGTTAAAAGCACTGCTCTCATCTCCAGGACATTTATGTGCAGATGGTACTCGAACGGTTGCCACGTCCCATGAACCATCCTGCCCTGATAATGACCCCCCCACCCGATCAGGGAGGCATCCGTGGTGACAGTGGCTATCGGGGACGGAGGTACAAAGCACCTGCCTTGGTGAACCTGAGACGATGTGATCCACCAAGCAAGATGTTCTTTGCATGTTTGTGTCACCAGAATTTGGTGACGCATTGGAAGTTGCTGGTATGACCACTGTGTGAACAGCATCCACTGAAGAAGGCGCATGTAGTATCGAGCCAGGGGAAGAAGTGTAATGGCCGCAGCCATGAGACCTAGTACCTTCAGAACCATTCTGGCCTGTATTTTCTTGCTGGCCAGAATGATCCTGACATGAGTCTGAATGTCTGAAACTCTTTGTTCTGTAAGGGTAGCTGACATCCGAACAGTGTTTAAGTTTGCGCCTATGAAGGTAATAGACTGGCAGGGCGATAAGGATGACTTTTCGAAGTTGATTGAGATGCCCAAATGAGAACAAAGGTCTATTGTGTAATCCCTGGCTTGTATAAGCTGATGTCTGGTGGTGGCTGACAGGAGCCAGTCGTCGAGATACGGAAACACCTGGAATCCTAGACGTCTCAGGTGAGCCGTGACCACTGCCATGCATTTGGTGAACACTCTGGGGGCTGTAGTGAGACCAAAGGGCAGGGCTCTGAACTGAAAATGACTGGACCCCAGCCGGCGGAGAAATCTCCTGGAGCGTCTGTGAATTTTGATATGATAGTACGCATCCTGAAGATCTATTGAGCACATCCAGTTGTCCTTCTGTATGAAGGGCAGAATTGACTGAAGAGTGACCATTCGGAATCTTGTCTTCTTGACAGACTTGTTGAGTCTGCTGAGATCCAATATTGGTCTCCAGTCTCCCGTCTTTTGGGGACCAAAAGAACCTTGAGTAGATTCCGGCTCTGAATGGTCTATTGTAACTGGCTGAATGGCTCTTTTTTGCAGTAGTTTTGCAATTTCTAACTCTGCAATGTCCCTTAGACCGGGTGGTACATCTGGAAGGGAATTTGAGGGGAAAGGACTTTCCTCGAAAGGAATTATGTAACCCTTGGATATGATCGACTGTACCCATCTGTCTCGAGTGAGGGAATGCCAGGCTTCTGGGTACAGTGATAATCTTCCCCCGACTGCCTCCAAGGAGGGACAGCCGGGCAACACCTCAGGGATGCTGAAAGGGCTTATCAGAGAGAGGCTCCCTGTTTCCCTGGTTCTTCGGACCCCCTCTGCCTCTAGAGCGGCGTCTGTTGTTGTTACCCCCTCTGCCTCTAGGGGTAAACTGACCACGTGAATCCGGCGTGACTCCTTGGGATTTACGGAACCACATCTTCCCACCCTTCTGTCCTTTGGGATAAGGCCTAGAAGGGGTGGAAAACGGACTCCAACAGCAGAAAGAGTCTTGCCGTCCTGCTCGCACCTGGTCAAGGTTTCCTTCACCTGAGGGCCAAACAAAGCTGACCCATCAAAGGGAGAATTTGTGAAGGACGCCTTAAAGGGATCCACAAAATCACATAGCCGCATCCAGGCTTGGCGTCTAAGAGCCACACCTGTGCCTGCGGCTCTACTCGCTCCATCCGCAGCATAAGATATTAGCCGCATGGAGGAGTTAGCAATGGAATTGAGGGTTCCTAGCTGCGAAGCAATCTTTTCTTGAGCCCCTGCAGCTGTAGGATCCTGAACTACTTCTCCCAGCTCCTTCAGGATATCTCTGGAGTCTGGTGAAGTGACAAAGATAATTCAGCGACGCATAGCAAAGGTCGCTGAGGAAAACATCCACTTGCCGTACCTATCCATGGTCCTAGAGTCCTTATTAGGAGGATGGACGGGCACGGAAGGATCTGCAAGTTCCTTTTGGTGGCCGCAGCCACCACCATGGCATCAGCGGGACACCCTTGGTAAGGAATTGTTTGTCACTGGGCAGTGATAAATTTTGAAGGCCTCCTAGGGACTGGCTCTACAGAGTCAGGAGCTGCCCAAGCCTTCGTGCAATAACCTGCATAAGGGGTCGAAGGCGGAGACACCCAGGAGGTGGAGGGCCGAGATCCAAACGCCTCTAGGTATACTGACTCATCCTCAGAGGGATTGTTGGTGGGCCAGTTTCCCCTCTGTTTCAGAAGTTCTAGGATGTCTGAGAAGGAGACATCCTCAGAGGGGGATCTAGGGGATCCCTCTGACTCATCAAAGTCAGTATCCGAAGTGACAGACTCGGGAGAGTCTACATGCTTCCTCTTACAAGTCCTCTTCCTAGGAGGATCTCCCGAAACGTCAGGAGAATCCTCGGAAGAGGGGGAAATTCCCAATGGGGAAACCTGAGGCGGAGGATCTCTGGGTCCTGTAGCAAGAGAAGTGGCAGAGATGTCAACAGGTACAATAGAGGGAGGAGCTACGGGAACAGACTGCTGACTGATACCAGTGGCCAGTACACTCTTCATCACCTCGAATGCTCCCCTCCCAGGCAGGTCCGAGAGAACCCGCTCCGAAGAGCTAGGAACTCCAGGGGCCACCGAAAGGGAAGTCTCCGAGGCAGATGTCGGAGCCAAGCTCGCCAAGGCCGAGGCTCCAAGGGGAAGAGCGGGCTCGGACAAGGGTCCGATGCCACTCACCCCCTCGGAGGAGACCATGGAAGCCCGACCACCGAATCCCTCTAAGGAAGGTCTCGAAGAGGAGATAAGAGTAGAGGCTGAAGGAACAGAAGGGGGTATCCGTCCTGCAGCCGTAGCAGTAACCACTCCCGAAGACTCCAACTCCAAGCTCTGGGGTAGAGTTGAAGGAGGAACAGTAACGGGGTGTGGACCAACAGTCGTCTGTTGAGATGGACTGTGTAACATTTGGGCCAGTACCTGTGACTTGAGTAATCTACTGACCACTCTCTCTAGGTCATGGTCTGATAACCTGGATGACCTTGAAGATCGGCTCCGATGGCTCCGTTCCGATAGAAGAGGTGAAGCCGGAGCCGAAAGTATCGGCTCCAAGGAAGGAGACCTCGACCTCTTCCTGGAATGAGCCATCGGAGCCGATACAATAGATCCTGTCGGAGCCGACTTCTCGGAGCCGACAGGAAGCCTCGATGTATCGGCTCCAGCCGGAGCCGATACAGCCACCAAAGTAACGGTGTCGGAGCCGATCGGAGCCGACACCAATGCCTGTGCCACATGGGTGTCGGAACCGATCGGAGCCGACATCGAAGTGGTCAAAACAGATTCGGCACCAATAGCCATCGGCGCCGAAAGCTTTGTCAATCCAGAATCGGCTCCAGCCGGAGCCGATCTCGACTCAATGCAGTCGGAGCCGAGGCCGCAGGCTTAGAAACAGAAGCCTGGGCCTTGGCAGGTTTTGTTGATTTTGGTGGAGCCGACTTAGCCGGAGAGCCCTCCGGCTTAAGAAGGCCCCTAAGAATCAACTTATTACGTCTCTCCTGCAGGACTCTCTGGCTGAAGGAGTGACAAATAGCACAGGAGTCCTGCAGGTGAAGAGGGCCCAGACAATACAGGCAAGAAGTGTGACCGTCTGTCAGAGACATCTTCTGACAGCACGAGTCACACTTCTTAAAACCCGAGACCCTCTCCTTAGACATGGTGCTGAAACACAACACACACACAACACCAGTCCAAATTAACTTACACAAAAATACCAAAGAGGTATTCTATAAAATCCAACACACACACACACCCTAACAGGGGGGGGGATGGGATAGGGAAAAATTGACTAACAAAAAATTAAAGGAGACAGGGAAATTCTGTCAGAAAGGGAAGAATATAACTTAAACTATCAATAAAAGAGATTTTTTGACTAAAAAAGGGGCTTAAATCACAAAAGTGAACAACTTACCAGGAGCTGGCAAAAAGAAGACCTCCTAAGCGAAGCGGCAAACGAGATCTGGGTACTTACTGCCTTGCATCATGGGATATGGGGCTGCCTCGAGCTGGTAAAAGAGACTCTCGAGCTTAGCAAGTGCCGAGTCGGAGCCGAGGGATCGGCTCCGAACCCATCAAGCAAGAATGAAGGCGAGATTGACAACTTAACATCCTTATTTATAATATTGATGCTTTTTAACATATAGTGCAATTATATATAATATTAATTGTAATATTAAAAAACATCTTGTATCTTTAAGACTGTCTCAACTTGGCGCCAAAACTTAGGTATTTAAAATGATTCAGATGAGTTTCATCTGTTTGTTCTGAAGAAGCTCGTTTGAACGAGTGAAAGCGCTTAACATTCACATACCTTTTAGTCACAATAAATGGTGTTTTTACCAGTATTGTGCTTGCGAATTCCTTAGAAAGTGGAAATTACTTTTTGGGATTTACTGCTGACAAAGTTTTACGAGTGGCTGGTAGCGTTTTGTTCTTCTTTGGCTCTACATATATGAAACAAAACACATGAGAAATGTTATTCTTATTCCAATCAACACTGCTGCACTTGGAAGAACACACTATCACTAAAACATGAAAAATAATGGGAATAAATGAAGTAATTACGGATAATTTACAACATGCAACATCTGCAGACCAACATCTCATGGACTATTTTACAGCTGTGGGATAGTGATGGACTGTACATGATTTTTCAGTGCTTTTGGATGGGGGGTGGAGAACACCTCAAAAAAGAGGAAAACTGACACTTCTCTGAGGAGGTAAGAGTTGCATTGTATAGAGAAATACCCCTGAAATGCACAGTATCAAACCCCACCCACAGCCCCATACAGCACACCTAAAATTCACACCCACTCCCAGTAATATGCCTATCATGTCTGTCAAGATGGTATTCGTAACAGAATGACAAACTGTTACCCGTCTACAGAAATCTTAAATCCAATATAAGCTTTTGCTTTACATTTTATGTTCACCCGACTGTGTATTGGTTGTGTGATTACAAGTCTGAAATGGAATGTCAGTGCATTATGGCAAATGACTATGGCCGTTCTGAAGACTTGCCAAAAGTTTATTTTAGCAACAAAGTAAAACCAATCCCCTGCAAGTGCATATGCAGACATATGTTGGAATCCAGACATAAGGGGCAATCTTTAAAAAAATGAGTATTCGTACTTCTTAACTGTCTGTGACATTGCATCACAGTTTATCTCTTCACAGAACATAAAAAAACTTACTAGAACTCAAGCAAAAGATATAAAGTATTAATCTTTATAGCTGATAAAGAATCACATTTCTTTAAAAACCTTTTATCCACCCTTTATAAAACACTGTCGGTCGCATGGTGGATCCCTTGCATTTTTATGAGTTTTCAGGAGACCATAGAGTTCTGGTACAAGTGATTCAGCCACATAAAAGTAATCAAAACAATTCAGTAGAAATATTGTTTGTCATATGTAAATGATATATATTAGAATTAAAATTCATAATTAACTTATTTCAAACTTCTTAATTGAAAGATATATTGCATCAGTCAAAGACATGTATGCATCAAATATAATCAGTTTTATCAAATAAAACAATATCCCCATCCTTATCTGCTTGCTTAAGAAGTGTTGACACATTTTTTTAAATTCATTAAATGCTAGAAACTCTTCTTTGGGAAAGTTAAAATACTTAAAATTGTCTATATTGTCTATCTTTATAAAATTTATGAATATTTCTTTCACACATCTTTTGAAAAGCCTTCACTATAGGGCCACTATGTGGCAGGAATGCAACCAATTGTGTCTGGTAAAGGGTGGACCACAGAACCAGTCAGTATATACATTGAGAAAATGTTGTGTAGTTACTTATCATATTAAAAGATTCTAAATTTTTACAAGATCTTTTTAGCTGGTATAAAAGCAATACTGACACTAACTACATTTTTGTTACTATGGATGTGCATTCACTATTTATTAGTATCCCTACTAATGAAGGTATTGAGTATATTAGAAGGTTTTCAAAGAAATGGGATTCTATATCAACTAAAAGATTAATACTATTGTCTTTTTCTTGAGTTTATTCTAGAAAATGTTTATGTTCCATGAAGAGTTTTAATTGCAAAACAATGGTGTTGCAATGGACACATCTGCCAACACCTATGCCAATTTGGTGATGCTGCAATGAGAAAAAGAATTTGTATTTAATAAGAATATTTATAACAAGCTATTTTCTACAAAAGATTTTTTGGCTGATATTTTTAATATGGAAAGAGGAAAATGATGTTCATTATCTTAAAAAAACATTTAGAGGGAATAACAGAATTTTTGAGATTTGATATCACTATGTCTCACACTATGATTTTTTTAGATGTGGATTTAAATAAGACATTTAGCTGGAGAAATCTAAAAGAACTTATAAGAAAGTGTAAAAGAAATAATTTTCACACAGAAAAAGTATGCACCCACCCTTTATTTTTGCAAATATTTTTAAGTGACAAATGTACGCCATTCAAGAATTGCTATCACTATTTTAATGACAGCAATATAGAAGCTATTGAAAAAAAAGTAGTTATAAAAATCAAAAGATTGTAGATTTATTTTGAATTGCACTGAAGAATTTCAAGGGATACATAAAAAATATAAAGAGGAATTGGCGTATATTTGAAGCTGATACTAATATCAATAAAATCATAGGTAACTGTCCAATTTACTTAGAACGAGTAAAATGTAAACAGGGAATTGTGCTATAAGAAACTACATTCAGATAAACTGCAGGTAGATGCTTTAGCTGATAGGAATGGTACACAAAAATATAGAAGTTGTAAATGCAAGTTTTATAAAATGACAGGTATTGATAAACAAAAACTGCTGATATTATTGTTTAAATATTATGCTGACTTGTTTGTCTTTTGGCTTTTCCCGGTAAGGGGTTGCCACAGCAGAACTCAGTTCCGCTAATGATTGGCAGTAGATTTTTATGAAACGCCGAGGTGCCAGCTCGACACCCAACCTTCAACGAAGGCACACCCATTTACACATGCATGTCTTTCGAATGCTACCCAACCGTGGGGAGGACATGCAGACTCCACACGGAAGGCACTCCCAAGCCCAGCCGAGAATCAAACGGGAGAACCTCTTGCTGTGAGGTAACAACGCTACCGCCGTACCACCGCGACATGTTAAATATTATGCTGACTATAGAACAAAAAATGTCTCATGTTATGCTGAATGCTTTTCATGTGATGCATTTTATATTGGGGAAAATGACAGATTCTTAAATGACATACTATGAACATCTTTTAGATATACATAAAGGTAAAACAGAAAATGCATTGGCAAAGCATGTAATGCATGAGGCAGAGTATTACTTCAAATTTTTGGTTTTAGAGAAAGTTATGGAGAATCCAAGTGGAGGAGACTTAAATTCTACTGAAGTCAGAGAAAGAGTCTGGATTTTGTCTTTTAATGCTACATCACTACCAGGACGGATTGAAATGGTTTCTTTGAAACCAGTACTCAAGCAGACAGTTGTGTCATTGATGTCTTGCATATTATTTTAAGTAAAAAGCTTTTCAAGTGTTATGTCTTTAAGACTGAATTTTTTTGTGTTACATTGATAAGGGATTTAAAAAGGTTATATAAATGAGTAAAAGATGTAAGCTTTTACAATTGAATTTAAAAACAATTTGTAAAAACATGTTTATGAATATTGTGTTTATAATTTATGTTTTCTCTGTAAGGAGCTTGGTTGTCTTTTTTTTTTTAATTTTGAGTCTGTTTTTGGATTACCTGCTTCACTAGACCTGCTGTTTTTGTTACCATATTTGTGTTACAGTAGTCTCTCAATTATCTGAATGTCAATTATCTGAAATGTCAATTATCCGAACCAGCCTTTCAAAGATTTCAGGTAGGAAAATTTATAAAGTTTGAATATGTAAATGTTATATGTATTCGCTTGAGCATTTTATTTGAGCATTTAGCCAGCTCGACTGTGAAAAATATTTTTTATTGTCCACTGGAATCACTGAATGGTTAAAAACTGTATTCCTGCATGCAGGAAAAAAAAGACAAGATTTTAGAAGTATTTTTTTTTATCTGGTTCAATTATATTTTTGATTATCCAAACTACCCTGGGTCCCAATTAGTTCTGATAATGGACTCTTTACTGTACATATACTTAATATGTTTTGGTATGCCTTTTTAATTTGCTCATTGAAACACTGATAAAAAGAAGTTATGTACTCACCATAACGTTCCATCTGAGTAGGTACTTCATTTGTCTGCAACCTGTGGGTATCGGATCCGATCTCGGATCCGAGCCGGCAGCTTCACAAGCTACAAGATCCGAGCTCCTAGCTCCTCCCCCTACCCATAATCCCCTGCCACTAACTGTATTACCTCAGATTGATTTTGCCCAATCTAAGTCATAACCTCGACAGAGGTATACTGAAGACCTAACCTCAAGACAGCAATATTTCAGGTGTCCTGAAAAAGTAGGGGGGATGGCAGGGGGGGATGGTTGCAGACAAATGAAGTACCTACTCAGATGGAACGTTATGGTGAGTACATAACTTCTTTATCTGAAGTTGTTACTTCATTTGCTCTGCAACCTGTGGGACAGAGTCCCCAGCTACCTAGACAATAAACCTGGGTGACCTTATGGAAGGATATTCTGAAGCACCGCGGAGCCAAAAGAAGTCCTACTTCTCTATATCATATCCAGTTTATAATGAGAAAGGAACGTATGAGAGGAGGACCAGGTAGCTGCTGAACATATGTCGTCCAAAGGAACCCTGAACCAGAAAGCTGCTGAGGTGGCGATGGACCGGGTAGAATGAGCATGTATTCCCATAGGAGCTGGTTTGCCTGAAGATACATACCCCTGAACTATACATTGACAAATCCAATTTGCTAGGGTCACTTTAGAAATGGCCCTTCCCCTGGCTGATTTTGCAAAGGACACAAACAACTGATCAGACTTGCAAAAATCTTTAGTTCTGTGCAAGTAAAAATGTAGTTGCCTGTGTACGTCCAGTCTGTGCAATATGTACTCTCCCTTATTCTGAAAATTTGGAAAGAACACGGGCAAATTGATTGATTGATTGATATTTGATTCCAAAGCCACCTTAGGTAAGAAAGACGGGTTAGTCCTGAGAGACACTCTATCCCTGTGAAAAATGAGATAAGGGGTTTCATACACAGTGCTTGGAGTTCCAAAACCCTCTTAGCAGAAGTAATAGCTACCAAGAAAGCCGTTTTCCAGGACAAGAATTTTAAAGGAATCGAGGCTGCAGGCTCAAAGGGTGGACTCGTCAGGGCTTGCAAGACTAGCATCAAATCCCATGGGGGCACCACCGTTTTCACAGGAGGTTTCAAGAGAAAAGATGCCTCGCAAGAAAATTTTTTCTAACTTTGTGGATGCCAATGACCAATGATCCTAGTCCATCTCCCACATGAAAATGGGAAATGGCTGCTAACTGCACCTTAACCGTAGAAGCACTTGCTCCCTTCCGAAAAATCAGTGACAGGAAGTCCAGGATTGTCGGAATAGGAACTGTAAAAGGATCCAGGCCCTTGTCTGTTGCCCAGATGGAGAAGCGTTTCCACTTGCTATTATATATTTTCCTGGTAGCTGGCGTATGAGCCGCTACCAGAATGGCCTTCACTGGTGATGAGATACCGGGAGTCCTAGCCATCAGTGGAACTGGATCAACCAAGCCGCAAGCTTGAGGTTTACCAGGTTCGGGGTTTGACATCCTGTGGGATGTGAAATCAGGTCTGGAATGGGTTCCAGTATCCAAGGGGGAGTTAAACTGCAAGACCGCAGGTATGGGAACCAGATCTGGCGAGGCCAGAATGGGGCTATGAGGATAACTCTGCTCCCCAACCAAGAGGCTTTCTGTATGAACTTCGTCATAAGCGGAAGGGGAGGGTAAGCATAAAGAAGACCTGGATGCCTAGCATGAACAAGAGCATCTCTGGGAGTCTCCCCCTCGGGGGGGGGGGGGGTATTGCGAAGTACTCGCTGCATTTTGTGTTTATTGGAGAAGCAAAAAGATTGCAGCGGGGCCAACCCCACTTGCGGAAGATCTGCTTCGCAACTGATGGATTGAGAGACCACTCATACGGAGTGAGAATTACCCAACTAGGTTTGTCCGCTAATATGTTAGACCGTCCCGGAATGTGTGTTGCTAGTAGAAAGCGGTTGGTGGATATCGCCCATTCCCACACACTCATAGCTTCTTGACAAAGGAGATAAGACCTGGTTCCCCGTTTGTTTATGTACCAGACTACCGACATATTGTCTGTCTGGATTGCAATAATCCCCAGAGGTAGAAGGTCGTGGAGAGCTTGCAACGCTAGAAGCACTGCCCTCATCTCTAGGACATTGATATGCAGAATGGTCTCTAGGGAAGTCCACGTGCCTTGGACGGTTCTGCCCAAACAATGCCCCCCTCACCCGAGGCGAGAAGCATCCGTGGTCAACGTGGCTTGGGGCGGGGGAATCACAAAGGGTCTCCCTTGCCTCAGCTCTCGAGAGAGTGAAGCCACCAAAGAAGGGAATCCCTGCAAACTCTGCTCAGTAGAATCGCAGAGCTTAACGGGTGGAATAATAGTGACCAGTGAACCTGGAGGGTCCATTGTAAAACCCGCATTCGCAGGCGTGCATGAAGGGATAGACAGATTGCCGCTGCCATAGACCCTAGTGCCCTCAGGACTAACTCCGCCACAGGAGCTTGGTTCTGAAGAAGAGTAAGCACCTGAAGCGACAAGCTGCTCAGCCTGTCTGACGTCAGAAAGGCACAAGAAGCACGGGTATCCAATCTGGCTCCTATGAACTCAGACTTGTACGGGGCGAAGGAAGGATTTTTGAAGATTCACTGAGATGCCTAGACTCTGGGCAAGAGTCACCGCGTAATCTCTTGCAACGCAGAGTTGATGCCTGTTGGCAGCAGTAAGGAGCCAGTCGTCTAGGTACGGGAAAACCTGAATGCCCTGAAGTCTCAGGTGGGCTGCAACCACTGCCATGACCTTGGTGAACACCCTGGGGGCTGAGGTGAGGCCGAAAGGAAGAACCCTGAACTGATAATGACTGGCTCTCAGCCGGAAGCGGAGAAACCTTCTGGATCGTCTGTCCATCAATATGTGGTAGTACGCATCCTTGAGGTCTATAGAGCACATCCAGTTGTTCTCCTGCAGCAAGGGGAGAATTGATTTGAAGCGTGACCATCCAGAATTTTTCCTTGGGGATGGACAGGCTCAGAGCGGACAAGTCTAGGATGGGTCTTAGGTCCCCCATCTTCTTTGGCACTAAAAAGAACCTGGAGTAATAACCCAATCCGGACTGATCTGGGGGGATGGGCAGGATGGCTCTTTTTCTTAGCAACTTTGAAACCTCTGAAGCCGCTGCCTCCCTCTGATCGGGTGGAACATCGGGGAGGCATCTGCTTGTAGGGGGAAGGCTTAGGAAGGGCATGGCGTAACCTCTGGATATGACGCGGAGCACCCATTGATCTGTCGTAATGGACTCCCAATTTGACAGATGCTCTGTCAACCGCCCCCTGACTGCCTCCAGATATGGACAGTCGGGTAAGCCCTCAGGGCTGCTGCGCGGGTCTGTCCGAGAAAAGCTCTCTAGACCCAAAATTACGCGGCCCCCCTCAGCCTCTGGGCCGGCATCCACCTTGTCCTCCTCTGCCTCTGGAAGATGAGGGGTCCGAAGCTGGATGGGATTGCTGAGACTTGCGGAACTCTCTGATTCCTTGAGAAGGATCGTTGAGGATTAGAGAAGCGGACCCAGACGGCAGACAGCGTCTTCCCATCCTTCTCACTTTGGCCCAGCGTTTTGCGAACTGTCTTGCCAAAAAGCGAAGACCCATCAAAGGGCGCATTCGTGAAGGATGCCTTGAAGGGTTCTGCGAAATCGCAAAGGCGGAGCCAGGCGTGATGCCGCAAGACGACCCCAGCTCCGCTGGCCCTAGCGGCTCCCTCCGTTACATGAGAGAGTAGCCGCATGGACATGTTAGATATGGATTTAGAGTGGCCATACGAGTCGAAAACACACTCTTGTCCTCGACCGACATGGACTCCAGGGGGGCTGCAGCGTATTCCTTAATCAAGTCTCGCTGTAGCCTAATGGTATGTGCCATATAATTCAGCACCCTCACAGAGAAGGTTGCTGAAGCAAACATCCGCTTCCCAATGCGGTCCAGCGCCCGAGATTCCTTATCCGGCGGGTGGACCGAAGAACTCTCTTGGGCGAGTTCCCTCTTCGTGGCAGCCGCCACCAACATGGCATCGACCGGAGACCCCTTGGCCCACGACTGTCTATCTGATGGGGGGCTAAGGACTTTGTCGGGCCATCTCGATATTGGCTCCATGGTGTCGGGCTCCTTCCACGCCCTGGTAGTAATGAGGTCTACCAGGGGGTCAGCCGGAGGGGACACCCAGGAGGTAGACGGGCCTGCCTCAAACGCCTCCAGGAACACGGATTCATCCGCGGAAGGTTTTTGGGCAGACCTCCCCCCTCTAATACGCAACATCTTTATTACGTCTCCGAAGGAGACATCCTCGGGGGGTGACCTTGGGGAACCTTCCGTTTCATCCAAATCCGTGTCTGTGGTGATGGACTCAGGGGAGTCCAGGTGCCTCCTTTTACACCTCCATTTATGAGGGACCTCCTCGGTAGGAATGTCCGAGGAGGGCTTGTCAACAACTTCCTGTTCCTCCACGGGAACTGGCTGGAGGGCTTGGGCAGGCTGTCCCAATGGACGGATGACAGAGAATAGACCCATATGCAGCGGGGGTGCGGGAGGATCCGAAGCCCAGACCGGGAACCTGGAGGACCTCGACAGCACCCTCTCCACTACCTCAAAAGCCAAAGGAGAACTACTCTCCCCAGGATCAGAGAGCAATCTCCTCGGCTCCGAGGTAGGGACCGGAGTCGGAGCCGATGCGGTCGGACCCGAGAGAGAAGTGTGCTCAGACCTCAACGGCGCTGAAGACACATCAACTCCCCCGGATCCGACGCTCGGCCCCGAGAACTCGGATCAGAAATACTCGAGGGCATGGTCGGCGAAGAGACTGGAGCTATCAGCTCCGACGAATCCCCGGCTCCGAAAGGGCCCGGATCCGATGACTCCAAAACCCGAAAACGGGTTGGAGAAGGAGTGATCGGAGCGAAGACAGAGGCCGCACTCCCCCCCCTAAGGGGGGGAGGCAAGAGCACCCCCATCTGCATTTGGGTCTGCAAGAATCGACACATCATCCGATCCATATCTGCATCGGTGAGGCTCCTGGTTGACCTAGAGGAAGTCGTCGAGGCAGGCCGGGAGGGTCGCCTCGATGAACTCGAGGGAGACCGGAACTCCCCCTCCGGCTCCGGTGAAAAACGAGGCAAATGGAGCAGAGAGGGGGAGGATCCGGAAACCCTCGAGGGAGAGCTAGCCAGCTTAGATGGCAGGGCTGAGGGTTGAGTCTCAGCCCGCCTTTTTTGAGACATGTGTCTCTCCTCATCTTTGTGCCTCTTCTCTTTAGAGGAAGAGGCACCAGAGTCCCCCGAACTCGAACCCAAAGCAGGAGGTCGAGTCCCCGGTTGAGCGGGGGGAGCGGAAGGCACTGGGGCTGAGGAGACAGCCTGAGCCTTGTCAGAGGAAGAAGCAGCCGAATCCTGGGGAAGCAAGCCTGCCAGGATCAGCTTATTCTTCCTGTCCCTAAGTGCCCGGGAGTTAAAGGCTGCACAGATTTGGCAAGCCGTTGATAAATGGGCCACCCCCAGGCATAAAACACACTGAATGTGGCCACCAGCAGGAGAAAGCTTATGGCCACACTCAGTACATTTTGAAAAAACGGCCTTGGGCCCTTCAGCCATTACCACAAATACACGCACACCCAAACACTAAGTGGGGGAGGGGTGAACACAGAAAACTAACACTACTACACAAAAAAAAAAAAAAAAATCAAACTCTGAAAAAAGCTTTTCTCTAAGAGAAAAAGGAACAGTCTCACCAACTTAGTTAAGGAGCTCTTCAAAAAGTAGCTGGCTTCAGCCGCGGCAAAAATGATCTGAGGTAATACAGTTAGTGGCAGGGCATTATGGGTAGGGGGAGGATCTAGGAGCTCGGATTTTGTAGCTTGTGAAGCTGCCAGCTCGGATCCCAGATCGGATCTGATACCCACAGGTTGCAGAAAGTAACGACTTCAGGTATGTATTTATTCAATATACTCTGGCAGAATTTTGGTTTGTTTACAGGAGATGGCGTTTAGAGGTGAATCAGACAGCCACAACTCTATGACCTGCTCTTTGGCTGGATGGGAAGTGCTTGTGGAAGCAGGACTGTTGTCATCCTTAGGGGTGACAGAGACAGCAAATGTATAAAACAAAGCTAGAAGATAATCAAATGCCTCCAAAGGACTGGCAACCTCAGACCTGTAGGTCTCCACTAGATTTCAAAGTCCCAAGATGCCCTTTTCAGTCTCTCTGTATGTTTTTTTATTTCTTTCTTGGTTGGAAATCCAAATATGAAAAAAAAACATGTCCCCACTGGTGCACTTATCTCAACACTTTCTCCTTAAGTTAGCACAAGCACTTAAACAAGAAAGAACTTAAGATGCCACTAGCAGACACTGCCTACTTGCCATGTACATGAAGACATTAGCCTGGCTATCGGAGAGAGGGTTCTCAGTTCTGAAAAAAAGTCTGGCTGGACATCAAACTTACCTTACAGGATGGCACCAGTCACCTGTTGTAGAATGTAGTAGTAGTAGTCCACAAAAATGACAGGCTAAAAAAAAAGAGTCAAAGATGACACAGTGGACTACTGAGGATGAGAAAGAAATTATCTATCATTAATATTATGCAAGCAGCCCAGAATTTCTGGATCGAAGGTATTCAAACAGATTAAGAGAGAAATTAGAGGAATGAAAAATGTGTGCACAAAAAACTGTCAAAAGCTTCAAATGAAAATTTGTGTTCATTAACACAACAGATTCATGAAAAACTTTATACAGACCAAGAAACCTTGGGCTGTTCGGAAAAAGAAGCAACTGAGAAAGTGTGAAAATATAACCAAGAGATTTTTGAAAGGTACAAAAAAGAAACATGGACATGGGAAAGAAAGACAAATCTGATTATGGTACAATATTTAAGCAATGGAGAAAGCCAAACTAATACAAAAAAGTGCCTCCAAAGATAATTGAAAAGAAATACAAGCAAAGACACACAGATGCGGAAAATTTTACAATACAAAACACAAGCTCACAAAGGGGGAGTGCAGAACAGAGTATTAGCAATGCAGAAGTTAAATTGAAGCTGAAGTTGTGGAATACCTGTGAAGTAATGGATTTAGTGTGGAAAGAACCCCGTTTATGTCATAGCATGATGGAACAAAAGTCCCCAAAGTCAGGAAAAATAGGTGGAGTGGGAGATATCTGAAGAAATATGGACGTGGTAAAGGAAAATATTTAATAGGGTGCAATACTTATGCAAAGAAGAAAGCAAAACTAATCATTACAAAAAAGCAGCACAAAAGATATTTGTACAGGAATACAGGCAAAGGCACCTGGATATGGAAAATCTTACAATATAAAAAAGAAAACGGGGGGGGGGGGTAGAAGAGGATTACTAATAGAGAAATTAAAGAAATAGAACTCAAGTTATGGATTATCTGCAAAGTGAAGAACTTAGTGTGGAAACTCCAACTCTGGTGATGTCACAGCATGATGGAATAATGAGTCTCCAAATTAAGTAGAAATAGGTGGAACGGGAAGCATCTGATCACATGCCAAATGATGACTGTCTGGAGCCTTCAGTAGGAAACAGTACAAAAGTTCAGCTGGAGTTGCATAGCAAGGGAAGGAGCAGGAAACTGACAATTTGGATGCTGTCAATGTTGGAGTGATAGGCTGGTGAGTTCCGATATGAAAGAGCAATGGATGACGCAGGATGCAGCTGAAGAGAATGTGTCACATGAAGATGTTCTGGAACTTTCTGTAGAATGCTCGCAGTAAACGGAAAACAAATGTGCCCTCAGTTTAGAAGAAAACGCTCTAGAAGACTTGCTTGATTTAATAGAGATGAATAGACATATTAAAATTAATGAAGGAAATAGATTAAAGAAAGTCAATAAGACCTGAATGTTAGAAATCTGATAAAACAAAAATGAACACATTAATCAAGACTATTTACTTCTGTTATGTCACATAAATTTCTGTTAAGAGGATACATTACTTCTTCTTCTTTCGGCTTTTCCCAGTTAAGGGTGGTCACAGCGGATCACCTGTCTGCTCATGATTGGCAGTGGGGTTTTACGGTGTCGAGTTGCCAACCCGGTGCCCAACCTTCTACAGAAGGCATACACACGCACGCACTCACGCCTAGGGCCAATTTAGAGTGTCCAATCCACCTACAGCATGTCTTTGGGATGTGGGAGGAAACCAGAGCACCTGGAGGAAACCCACACAACCAGAGGGAGGACATGCAGACTCCGCACAGAAGACACCCCAGCTGAGAATCGAAACTGAGAACCTCTTGCTGTTAATAGGATATATTACTTCTTCTTTCCGCTTTTCCTGGTTAGGGGTCACCACAACGGATCACCTGTCTGCTCATGATTGGCAGTAGAGTTTTACGGTGTTGAGTTGCCAGCCTGGCGTCCAACCTTCTACAGAAGGCACACACATGCATGCCCTCACGCCTAGGGCCAATTTAGAGCGCCCAATCCACCTACAGCATGTCCTTGGGATGTGGGAGGAAACCGGTGCACCTGGAGGAAACTCACGCGACCCCAGGGAGGACATGCAGACTCCACACAGAAGGCACCCCAGCTGAGAATCAAACCGGAGAACCTCTTGCTGTGAGAGGTTCTCCGGTTCAATTCTCGGCTGGGGTGCCTTCTGTGTGGAGTCTGCATGTCCTCCCTGTGGTCGTGTGGGTTTCCTCCCACATCCCAAAGACATGCTTGTAGGTGGACTGGATACACTAAACTGGCCTTAGGTGTGAGTGCATGTGTGTGCGCCTTCTGTAGAAGGTTGGGCGCCGGGCTGGCAACTCAACACCGCAAAACTCCAAATAGGATATATTACTGAGCAGCTAAATTAACAACAGATAAAGTCTTACCACGAACATACAGGGCAGTAAGGGGAAAAGGAAGGGAACAAATCAAATGCCATCGTGGAAGATCAAAGAGAGAAAACTATAAAACAATTAAGATAAGAAGTGTTGCTGTTACAAGAGTATATACAGTAGTCTCTCGATTATCTGAAACATCAGTCATCCAAACTAGCTTTCCAAAATTTTCGGGTAGTAAAAATCAAAGACTGAATATGTAAACATTATACGTATTTGCTTTAGCATGTTTTTTTTTTTTGAGCTTGTAGCCAGCTCGTGTGTGAAAAATATTCTTTATTGTCCACTGGAATCACTGAATGTTTAAAAAGTGTATTCCTGCGTGCAGAAAAAAAAACATTTTAGAAGTTTTTTTATCTGGTTCAATTATACGTTTGCTTATCCAAACTACCCTAGGTCCCAATTAGTTCAGATAATCGACTACTGCAAGAGGCAAAGTACAGTTTTGTACCCATCATAAATGTAGATGTTCGAGTGTTCACCCTGCTGCAGTCATCACACTCGGGTTATCCTGTAGTCAGGCGGTCCCACAGTCGGCCGGAATTCCAAAGTCTTGGTCCGGCGTCAGTTGCCGTTGTCTCTTCCCTGACATCAGTGTGCCAGGGGTATATATAGTGCAACCGACGCCATTTTCTTCAGTTTTTCTTGCCCTAGATGTCAGGTGCCCCCAGAAAAGGTGGTCAGAAATTAGTACCAAATGGAGTAACCTCTGCACAAACACAAAATCCCTTCAGCTATAAGCAAATACATCAGTAAGGTATTGAAGAGATTTAGTCAGTAGATCAGAGGGGATGGAGGGAGGGTAACTTGGACTGCAGCAGGATGAACACTCTAACATCTACATTTATGGTAGGTACAAAACTGTACTATGTTCATCGTGTTACCCTGCTGCAGTCATCACACTTGGGTTGAATCCCAAAGCTAAGGTAGGGTGGAGGTATCATAGAGGGTTAGTGGAGGCTATAAGGCCCTGCAGAACTGCAGTGGCGAAGCCCGCCCTGGAAAGGGATAGTGTTTGGTAAAGGTGTGTACTGAACTCCAAGTTGCAGCTTCTAAAATCTCCTTGGTTGGAACCCCCCTGAGAAAGGCTGTAGAGGTAGCTGTTGCCCTGGTAGAGTGGGGCCTAATGGTAGCAGGAACTGGTTTCCCATGATGGGTATAGCAGAAACGTATGCAATGACCTATCCATTTAGAAATGGTTTGCTTTGATATAGCCTTCCCTTGAGAAGCTGTAGCATAGGATACAAATAGCTGGTCAGATTTTCTGAAAGCCTTAGTTTTGTCCAAATAGTAACAAAGTTGCCTGTGAATGTCCAAGGAATGCAGGAGTCTCTCACCTTTGTTCTGTGGATTTGGGAAGAAGGTAGGTAAGTGGATGGTTTGATTTAAAGCCACATTGGAAACCACCTTAGGCATAAAGGAAGGATTAGTTCGTAGAGAAACTCTGTCTTGATGAAAAATTAGGAAAGGTTCCACAGCCATTAGTGCCTGTAGCTCCGAGACTCTCCTAGCTGAAGTTATTGCTAGGAGCAGGGCAGTCCTCCATGATAGGAACTGAAGATCTGCAGAGAAAGCTGGTTCAAAGGGAGGTAGCGTTAGTTTTTCCAGAACAAAATTGAGGTCCCATGTTGGTGTATGAGCTCTCCTGGGTGGTCTAATGTTTTTTGCCCCTCTGAGGAACTTCCTTAGAAGAGGATGTGAAAATAAAGGTGGATCCGTGTTGTAGTGAGCTGAAACAGCTGAAGCATGGATTTTAATGGAGGAAAAAGAAAGTCCTTTGTGCAACATCTCAGCTAAATACTGTAGAATGTGAGGCATGTGAGGCTGAATTGTGTCTTGGCCTTTAGCTTGGTTCCAGGCACAAAACCTTTTCCATTTGTCCGAATAAGCCTTCCTGGTGCTTGGCCTCCTGGCTTCCAGAATAACATCCAGAACTGCTTGTGAAAGAGGAGCTGGTTGGATGTTTAGTTTATTTGCCATGCAGCCAGATTTAAAGTTTTGAGCTGGCTGTGAAGAATCTGATTGTTTTGTTGCGTGAGCAAATGGGGGATTTGAGGCAATATCCATGGATGGCTGTGGGCCATATTTCTCAATAGCGGGTACCAGTGCTGGTGTGGCCAGTCTGGGGCTATGAGAATCAGTCGTGGTCTCTCCTTTTTGACTTTCAGAAGAACCTTTGTGAGGAGAGGCAATGGAGGGAAGGCATATACTGTTAAGTTTTTCCAACTGAAAGAGTGCGTCCACTTTCCAGGCTTGTTGGTGAAATGTCCTTGTACAAAATTTTGTTAACTGATAGACCTGTTTGCCAGTCCTCAAAACTATGTCTGGAAGGCCCCATTTTTGAGTTATCATTGCAAATATTTGTGGCTCTAGTTCCCACTCATGGGGATCCTTGATGTTTCTGCTGAGGTCTTCTGCCAATGTGTTCTTCTGTCCTGGCAGGAATTGAGCTTGCAACTGAACTTGGTAAGCCAAAGCTGTGTTCCATAAGATCATTGCTTGCCTGCATAGAGGGTAGGAATGTGTACTCCCTTGTTTGTTTATGTACCATATTACTGTGGTGTTGTCCGTCCTTATTGCAAGTTGTCCTGGATGTAATAGATCCTTAAAGGCTGTCAGAGCTTTCTGTACAGCTAGCATCTCTTTTTGATTTATGTGCAGATTTCTAAGATCTGAGGTCCATAGGCCTTGAATGCATTGCCCTGCCATTTGTGCCCCCCAGGCATAGTCTGAAGCATCTGTTGTGATAGTTTGCCTGGCTGGGGGCAAGGTGAAAGGCTGACCCTTGTTGAAGTGACATGCCTGTTGACCACCATAGAAACTCCTGTTGTAGGCAGAAAATGAGAGATATCATTGTGTCCAAGCTGTGGCTATGTTGAGACCATACGCTTTTTAGGTACCACTGTAATTTCCTCATATGCAGCTTTGCAGATGGTATTATTAGTATGCAAGATGCCATGAAGCCCAAGGCCTGCAGAATTTTTCTTGCAGTTAACTGGGTCTTTGTTGCCATTGTCTTGAAATATTGAGTCAGTTGTAGTTGCTTGTCTGGTGTAAGATAAGTCTTCTGGGCCGTTGTATTCAAGCTGGCACCCAGGAATGTCATTTTTTGTGAGGGTACTAGATTTGACTTCTTTTCGTTTACTGTGTACCCCAGGCTGTTTAGTAGATGCTTTACAAAGGCCAGATGATGTAAGAGAATGTCTTTGCTTTCTGTTTGGATGAGGCAGTCGTCCAGGTATGGATATATTTAAATTCCTCTTTGTCTGCAGTATGCAATTACTGGTGCCAGGCATTTTGTGAAGACTCTGGGTGCAGTAGATAAGCCAAAGGGCAGTGCAGAGAATCGGTAATGGGTTGAACCTGCAATGAAACGGAGATATTTTCTGCAACTTTGTCTGATAGGGACATGCAGGTATGCCTCCTTGAGGTCCAGCGTTACTAGACATGCTTCCTTGCCCAACATGGGAAGTAGCTGCTGTAGTGTTAGCATCTTGAATTTGGGTACTTGTAAGTAAGTGTTTAGAACTGGAAGTTCCAGAATTGGTCTCCAGGCATTGTCCTTTCTGGGCACTAGAATGAGTCTTGAGTAAAATCCTTGGCCTTGCTCTCGAGTAGGTACCAGTTGAATGGCTCTCATGTCCATGAGAGCTGTAATTTGTTTTTGTGCCTCTGCCCATTGATTTTGTGGCAGGTTTGGCATTCCTCTTTTCATTGGAAAGGTGTGAAAGTGGAATCTGTATCCTCTTAAAATTATGTCTAGGACCCATTTGTCCTTTGTGACAATGTGCCAGTTGCCTGCAAAAAGTGTGAGTTTTCCCCCCAAGGGGGCTGCCAAGAGAGTATTGCTTGGCCAGATGTGATGAAAGTCATTGAGTTTGTCTTCTGGTGGATTGAGACCCGTCTTCTCCTCCCTTCTGTGTTGTAGTGCCCCACTGGCGAGGTTTGTACTGGGCTTGTAGTTGTTCTCTGCCCCTTGGGCATCTGTATTTACCCCTCTGTGGTCTGTCAGTCGCTGGATAGGACCATTTTTTTGTTGGCCAGTTTCTGCTGAAACGAGGGGGTTGTACCTGTAGGAAATCTTTGACTGTCTGCATAGATTTTGCCTTATCCTCCATTTTCTTTAAAACTTCTTCTGCTCTAACTCCAAAAAGAACATCCTGCTGTAAGGGAGCATCTAGTAGTTTTGCTTTAACATGATCAGGCAGAGTTTGTTCCTTTAACCAAGCATGCCTACGTATAACGGACCCAGTGACAGCTGCTCTGCAGGAGGCTTCCAATGAATCAAAAGCACATTGTAAGGTATGTTTGCCCACCTGTTCAGTGGCGTGTAACAGATAGTGTACTTCTTTTAATTCAGATTGTTGAGGGAGAGTGGTTATTCTTTGCTTTAACTGAGTGATTAGGAATTGCTGATACTTAAGCATGTGAAATTGACAATTCAGTGCCCTCATAGCTAGTGTGGCTGAGGTGTAAACCTTTTTCCCCCACCTGTCTAGTGCTCTAGAATCCCTCTAAGAAGGTACTGGGTTTTTAGACATAGAAGCCTTAGCCCCCTTGGGACCCTGGGAGATAGTCTCTGGGTCAGCTGCAGGGCTTTTGTAAAGAAATTTGTGTGAATCAGGCACTCTATAGTATCTGTCAGGCTTAGCCGGAGCAGGAGGAAGAGAATCAGGGTTCAAACTGGATTCTAAATAGACATCATCCACAATGTCCAAAACTGGAGGGATGGCAAGTGGTCTGTGTTGGGGGAGCAAAAGAAACTCTCTGAGCCTTTTCTTCGAGTCAGAGTAGTCCTGACCCTCCCAGTGAAAATGTTCCCTCATAGTGTGTAAAGTTTTTTCAAAGGAGTAGTCTTCAGGAGGAGAAGCTGAGGGAATAGAGTCCTCAGCATCAGAATCTTCATAAGGAGAGGAGTAATCTTGGTCCTCAGAGGAGTCTGAAGAAATGGACACTTGTTCAGAGGATGCATAATCTTCCTCTTGTCTAGGCCTTCTGTCAGGAGTGGGCTGGGAACCCCCTGATTAAAGAAATTAAATCTTCAGCCATTTTGAGCATCTGTTTCTTAGGCATGGGGCCTTGAACAGGAGACTGAAGAGCAGTCCTTTTAGATTTAGTAGGAGTCTTCGATTTAGAAAACGTTTTAATGGTGAGAGTCGTCGGTCTGAAAACGCCTTCAGAAACCGATGGCGTTTCTGAAGCACCGACGTCTTTTGTAGCAATGTCATCAGAAGGGCCTGAACTAAATGGCTGCATCGGCCTGGTGCATTCCGCCAAAAATTCCATAGCGGTTTCAGGTTCCAGATCTGCGGTAGTCAGGGGCTGCATCGGAGCCTCACTGAGGACCGGAGACCGGATCAGGCGAGGCCTCGGAATCTGGCTTAGGCCTGGGCTGTCTGTCCTTATCCTTGCGGTTTTTTGTGCACGCCGGTAGTCGGTAGCTCCGACGACATGGTGTAGTTAAATTTCCTACCGAAGTAGTGTCGTGTGAAATCAAAGCGTCTTTTAATAGTACACTTATTAAACCTAGCACAAAACCGACAAGTGACGTCGTGGTCTGGGCCTAGGCAAGGTATACAATAAGAATGAAAATCCTTATGAGGTATTTGCTTTCCACAAGAAATACAATTGTTAACTTTTTCTGACATCGGTCTGAGGCAAGAAAAGTTTCTAACGGGTACTTAGCTTTATAGAAGACTTCGGTCTGAAATTCGAATTCGAAAATCTCAGGAGTCGGCCGACCGGCACTTGCGAACTGCTTCTGCTTCGGGCACACCGCAGCAAGAAAGATGGAAGAAAATGGCGTCGGTTGCACTATATATACCCCTGGCGCACTGACGTCAGGGAAGAGGCGACAGCAACCGACGTCGGACCAAGACTTTGGAATTCCGGCCGACTGTGGGACTGCCTGACGACAGGATAACCCGAGTGTGATGACTGCAGCAGGGTAACACGATGAACATCAGATTAACATAAATACTTAGAAAGGTAGATGTGATAAAAACAGTGCACAGTATTAGAACAGATCAAGATCCATCATACGTTATTGCAAACAGTAAACCCAAAGATATCAGCACAGGTATAAAAGATATCAGCACAGGTATAAAAACTTAGAAGATATGCAGATAAACAAAGGAAAAATACCAAATAAGCAATTCATTGATGACCCAAAATAGTTTTACAGACAATTGGGAAACAAAGCAGAAGGAATAGAAATACCACCAAAATATGAAGAAATGGGCACATTTTGCAGAAATATGTATGAAGACCTTATGAAACATAATAAAGATGTTGAGTGGATAGAAAAAAAAACAAAATAAACCGTAAAAAGTTCAAATGTACAGGATAAGAAATGGGATGAAGTAACAGCCAGAGAAATGGAAACAAAATTTAGAAAAGCTCCTAACTGGAATACCCCAGGCCCAAATGCAGTACCTAACTTCTGGCTAAAAGTTAACATCTTTACACAAAGATTTAGGCCTGAGTAAGAACTACTTCTATGTGCATCCTGAATAAACACCAACCTGGTTAACAGGAAAAATGATACTGCTCCTTATCAGTGAACCTACAAGCCATCCTAAAAACTATAGGCAGATAACTTGCCTTCCAACAGTCTAAACTATACACTGGAACTGATGCCAAAGTTTATAGTCATTTGAAAGAAAACTATCATGGCAATAGAACAAAACTGCAACAAAAGTAAGTCATATGGAACAAATAATCATTTGTTGCTAAAGTCATAATGGAGAATTGAAAAAAGGGGAAGAATGTAAGTATGGCGCAGATAGATTACAAAAAAGCATTTGACAACATACCACATTCATGGATAAAGGAGTGCTTACAGATATAAACATGATGCATCCTACACTGCTCAATTACGTTACTGTTCTAACTTACAGTTTTGGGGTGAATGACTGGCCCCAAAAAGGTACTGGATCAGCTGGACAGGAAAACATGAAAAATGCTTCACTCTTATCAAATGATATATAAAAAAAAATCAGTGTACACCATGATTATATACTCCACGTTCTGAAAAAAGTACTTCCTTCTTGAAAGTGATTACATGTATAGATCTGGAATCATAGGACTGCATACATGTGATGACCTCATCAGATCCAAGCATAGTGAAAGTTTTGAAACATGAAAAGAACAAGTCTAAGATGAACTCCCTACTTAGTTTAGCAGGAGCATATTGGTGTCAAGAGGAAATTTGAAATCAAACCAGATGTAGACAAAAATCAGGCAGAAACTGAATGTGCCAAAAAACAAAAGAAAGACTATACGGAGAATGATCAGATGAGAAGGCAAGAGATATGGAAAGGACATAAATATAGTTGCAAGTACAGAAAACTCCTGGAACAGCCTTATGTTGATAAGGATATGATGCAGGAATGGTTAAGGAGAGGTGAATTTAAGTAAAACATGAAAGGTCAATATGGTCAGCCCAAGATAGTGGACTACATATACACAGGTTTACAAAGTCCATTGAGCATGCGGCAGAAACAGAGAAATGCAGGTTCTGTATAAAAAAAAAAAGAACTAGAAGCAATTGCACGTCTTGCTGGGTGTGATATACTAATTGCAAAGGGCCTCTATACTGAAAGGCATAATAATGTGGCAAAACTGTTGCACTCGGGATTATGCAAAGAATACAAGTAGCTAAGAAGCATTGGAAACATGAGCCACAAAGCATTATAGAAAATGAAGTTTACATCACATGGGATCACCCATTACCAACAGTACAAAAAATTGATGCCAGAAAACCAGATATAGCAGTCCATGAAAAGAAGACAAAAGCAGCATTGAACACTGAAATTACTACATCCAGTGATTACTGTTTGACATACAGAGAGGCACAAAGTCATAAAATACCAGGATCTACAGGCAGAAATGAGGGTAATGTGGAAGGAAGATACAAAGACAGTTCCAATAGTAACAGAGGTGATGGGTCTCATGAAAAAGAATCTACAGTCTTATTAAGATACGCTACCAGTTCTGCACACACTATGGGTGCGGTGAAGAGTACTTTTGGCCAACAAAAACTGAAACAATACTAATTTCATGAACTTTAATAATACTTTGACTTATGAAAGGGGTCCATTCCTGTCATGGTATTAGAAACCCAAAAGACTTGGGGAAATTAAACAGATCAAGAAAATGGACTGCATACATGTTGGTTTAAAAAGCCTACAAAACAAGTGAGAGAAACAGACAAATGTATGTTCACAGGATCATATACTAGGCTGTCTGCCCTTGGGAATTTATAAGTCTAGCCAGAGTGTGTTTGGCTTTCGCCACCCATTTTAAATTAACTTTGCTATGCCCTTTTTCGAGGTTAGTATACAGTGCCTCTGTCTAACAGTGACACAGAAGTGATACCCAGGGTAAACCTACGATCTCCCATCCACTCATCAAGCTTCCTCTTGAAGAAAGTCAATGAGGGACTATGCCTAACCTGGACTGAGATTTTATTCGAGTGAAGGGAGCCTCTGGGTTATGAATCTGTCCCTCCAGCATGTCCTATTTATTTCAGTGCTGAGGTTCAAGTCTCTCGAGCGCGTAGCTCGATGGGATTTGGATTTTCTGGGGTGCAGCATGTCCATTAATTCCGGGCTGGACATGGCTTTATAAGTCAGGCACAGGTCGCCTCTGAGCAGGCGGTATGCCACTGAGTAGAGCTGGAGTTTCTTTAACTGGGCAGCATATGGCATCTGAGCCCTTTGATCCTCTTGGTGAGGTACTTTTGGGGTCTTTCCAGTTGCTGCAGGTGTCTGGTAAGGTACATCCCAAAAGGGGCATTGTACTCAATTATGGGCCTGATGAGGGATGTGTAAAGTGGCACGATGACCTCCCCTGATCTAGATGTGAATCCCTTCAAGATTAGGTGGGCTATATAAAATGTTCTTCTAATCACTTTGGCCACGTGGTTGTCAAATGAGAGATTGCTATCAACTTGGGTCCCCAGGTCCCTAATTACTTCTTCTGTACTTAATGGATTACCCCCTATGTGGTAATTTGCGGGTAGTTTGTTTTTGCCAAAGGGGATGACTATACACTTTTTGGCGTTTAACTTGAGGCCATGGCTCTGGCACCAGTTGTCTGTTTCTATGAGGCCCTTTTGGAGGATGCTTGTGTTGGCTGTAGAGTTGATTATGGCGCCCAGTTTGCAGTCATATGCAAACTTGGTCAGCCACAGTCCTTCCATGTTGGCCTGTACCTCCGAGAAATACATACCGAACAAGAGAAGTCCCAGGACTGAGCCTTGTGGGACGCCACTTGTTACTGGTTTGGAGTCTCACATAGCTTCAGCAATTCTAACCATGTGGGTTCTGTCCTTGAGCCAGTTTGCAACCCATCTAGTGACATAGGGGTTTATATTTAAGCTGGTGAGCTTATCTATAATGCCAGAGTGGGGTATTGTATCAAAGGCTTTTGCGAGGTCCAGGTAGGCTGTGTGGACCACCTTCCCCTCGTCAATGGCCTTGGTGACTGTTTCAAAGAAATTGACCAGGTTTAAGAGGCAGGATCTGCCCTTAACAAAGCCAAACTGGGTAGGATCCAGTGTCTGCAGGTCCCCAATATCTTTATTTATGAGGTCCATGATGATCCTTTCCATAGCTTTGCAGACCAAGCTAGTCAGGCTTATGGGGCGATAGTTTCCAGGATCCGTTGAGCACCACCTTTGTGGAGAGGGACCACTGTTGCTGTACGCCACTCTTTGGGTACATATCCTGTAGTAAGGCTGAGATTGAACAGTAGTTTTATGTTTGGGTTTAGCTCTTCTTGGAGTTCATGTAGGACACAGCCCGGGACACTGTCTGGTCCCATTGATGCTGTGTTTTTTGCTTTGGAGAGGGCGGCTCTTACCTGAGCATCTGAGATGTCAGGGCCGCAGCACTCTGCTGGGATAGATATTTGCCCTTTTGGTGGGGAGGGGGGGGGGTTTGTGCTGAACCTGTCAGCTAGGATGTTGGCAACGTCTGTGGGTTTGGTGTATTTTTTGTCATTTTGGACTAATTCTGAGCATATCTGGGAATTCCCACCCAGGGTCTTAACATAACTAAAGAAAGCCTTGTGATTATCCTTAGTGTCCTGTGCAATTTTTCTCTCGAAGTTGGCCTTAAGACGATTTTATGAGTGCCCGTAGTGTTTTGCTAATACTGATCAGAGATGCCTTCCCTTTTTGGGATTTTGCTCTATCATGTAGTAGCTTCCTCCTTCTATTGTATAGTTTGTTTATGGCTGGGGTCCACCAGACAGGATGTCTGCCTTTGGAGGATTGGGTCTTGGTTTTATTTGGGATTGCATGATCCATGCATTCCTGAAGGTGTTCACAGAATGTGTTTATAAAGGCTTCTGCGGTCTGGGCCGTATTTTCCACAGGCCCGGGGGCTTTGAAGGATTCCACCTCAGTTTTGGAGTGTGAAATTTGCTTTAGAGAAGTTTTTCACTGTGGTTTTCTGGGCAGGGGGTGGGGTCGGGATGTGAATATCCAGTGAGATTAGTTTATGGTCTGATCCTACCAGTGAGGGATACACTTCTGGTCTGGAGCATAGAGTCTCCATGTTGGTGATGATCAGGTCCAGTATGTTTTCCCCTCTTGTGGGAGTGGTAACAAGTTGTTCCATAGCATTTGAGTTTATAAATTCTAGGAACCTTTGGGCTAGGGTGTTGGAGCTAGAGTAATGCTCCCAGTCTATGTTTGGGTAGTTGAAGTCGCCCAATATAATGGTGTTTGGAGAGACCTTCATATTTTCCAGTGTTCTCAGGAAGGCCGAGTGGGGTTCCTGGGTTTGGGAGGGTGGTCTGTAGCAGGCTATAAACTGGAAGGCAGTTTTACCCACTGTTAGTTGCACATGGATAGTCTCTGATGCTTCGTGCTGTGCCACCAACCTGGAGGTGTGGGTATCTTTGACGAATATTGATAATCCCCCCTCCTTTTGTGGTTCGGTCCAAGTTTTGGGGCCGAAAAGCATGGTATGAGGTATAACCTGGTAGTGCTGGGGTGCTCTCGGGAGCCTTGAACCAGGTTTCTGTTACTGCACAGATATTGATGTTCTCCATGCTAAGGAGAGTTTTGAGTGCGTGCATCCTGAGGTTTAGACTTCTGGCGTTGAGTAGCATTACTCTTAGTTTCTTATCCCTTGTGATACCTATGGAGGTGGGTTTGTCTTTTGAGCCTTGCCTAAAAAAGGCACTATGGGGGTAGCAAGAGCCTTTGCCAATATCCGAAAGCCCAGGGGTGACATGTGCAAGCCGTCCCTAGCGAAGCATCGTGGCTTGTCGAGCATGTCATCCCAGGCTGACAGACATTGGATCCCCTTTGAATGACACCAATACTTAAGCCAATTGTTGAAATTGATCATCTTGTCTTCATATTGTGGCATCATTCTTGGTGAGGGTAAGATGCTACTCAAGGTCAGGGTCATACCGGCCTGGGCTACATGCTCAGAGAGCTCCTCTATGTCTCTTTTCATGTAGTCCAGGGAGGTACGTCTCAGGTAATTCACACCAGCATGGACAACTTGCCTTGGAGTGACCCGAGTGCTTTTATGTGGCGGATCCTAGCACCCGACAGGCAGCTCACCGTGACCTTCTCCTTGTTCAGCCTGGTGAGCGGGACGTCAGTGTGCCTGATGATAGAGTCACCTATTACAAGTGTAACAGGTGTGTTGTTTAGCCTTAAGGGCTGTGACTGTTCAGCACACTGGCTTTGTGAGCTATGTGTTGCACGCGTTTAGGCAGATTTTTATTTTAGAGCCTTCGAGTATGTTTTTGTGTGTTTATGTATTTGGTTTGCTGTCGTGGTAGGTCTATGTGAGACTGGAATTGTAGTGAGTGTGGTTTCCTTCTTCTCCTGACTGGTTACACCAGTACTGAGTTGACAGAGCTTAGCCTCCACTTTGGCTATATTGTTGCATCTCTCATGTGTTGGAATTTGTTGTGAGGAGGAGAGGGTTGTTTGTGTACATGAGGCAGTTGTAACATTGCCTCAAGATTCCCAGATTCACCAGCTGGACCGGAGGAGGAGATTGACAACTGACTTTTGGACATTCTAGAATAGTATTCGGAATTCCTTTATAATTGAAAAAAGGGCCAATGGGGAACAAGGTACTCAAGGGGAGTTTGTGAAGGTGTAGTGCTTTTAATTTTTTAGTGCTGACTTATATAATTGCTTTAGTGAGCAAGTGCCAGGTAACTTAAATGCAACGTGTTACAGGTAACTTAAATGCAAAAACGACAAGCAGTAATTTTCTTTCAACTGAAACAAGGAAATAAGTACAGTAAGCAATGCAGATATCACTAGGGATCCACAGAAGCGCTGAAAAGCCGCGTTTTACGTGGAATTAGCTTTTCAGGGAAATAACAAGCAAACAAACAAGCATACAAACAAAGCTAGATTCAGCAGGCCTGGATCGAGTCTATGCTACAGCAAACAAGGTGTACCAATTTCAGTGAGAAACAGTTCAAATATGCAGGCACTATAAGCCTTTAACCAGAAATTCCCAGCTCAGAGGGGCAGAGTCCAGCCTCTCCTCCCACAAGAGTGCAGACCACAAACCTTCTTAATGTAAAATACCTGGCCTGAAGCCCAAGTGCTTAAACCAGAACTAATACACTTTTAGAATAACAGATACTGAGCCCTCAATCAGCAGTTCCCAACTTAGAAGGATGTAAGCTACCTGTCCTGCCACCACAGTGCAGGCCACAAACCTTCCTAATGTAAAACAACTGGTCTGAAGCCCAAGTGCTTAATCCAAAAGACTATAGCTACACTTTAATCAAGTTACTACCAAGCAGTAATAAATACAATTGAATACTTTAAAGAATGCCTGGATTAGTGCTCAAGTTATGTAAAACAGCACTGAAAACAGGAGCACAGCTCATTGCTACGTGTGATACACTGATGGTTAAGGATCTGTGCACTGAATGACACAATAATGTGGCAAGATTACTGCACTGGGGACTGTGTAAACACTACACTTTAGAACTAGCTGAGAAGCAGTGGAAACATGAACCACAAAACATAATAGAGAATTATGAAGTTTATATCACATGGGATGACCTAATACCAACAGCTCAAAAAATAGTTGCAAGAAAACCAGATACAGTAGTTCAGGAAGAAAAGATAAAAGTAACATTGATCACTGAAATTTCTACACCCAGCGATTACAGTACTTTCCTTACACAGAAACACAAAATCATAAAATACCAGGATTTCAAGAAGAAATGAGAGCAACATGAAAGAAAATCACTCATACAGTCCCAATAGTAGTAGGAGTAACAGGACTAATGAAGAATTTGAAGTACACTACCAGTACATGTAACCCCATATGAAATCTTCTTCTTTCGGCTGCTCCCATTGGGGGTCGCCACAGCGGATCATCTGTTTCCATTAATTCCTGTCCTCTGCATCTTGCTCTATCACACCAACCACCTGCATGTCCTCTCTCACCACATCCATAAACCTTATCTTAGGCCTTCCTCTTTTCCTGTTACTTGGCAGCTTCATCCTTAGCATCTTTTTCCCAATATACTCTGCATCCCTCCTCAGCACATGTCCAAACCAACCCCATATGAAATGAAAGTGGCAATTTTGGCTGCATTGCCAGTGCTAAGAAGAGCACTCTTGTCTAATATCAAAGACAAGAAACAATATTGTTTTAATGAATTTTAATTATAGGTTCATAGGTTCATACTAGGCTATCTGCCCTGGGGCAATTATAAGCCTAGCCCGATTCTGTATGGCTTACGCCACCCCTTGATTTGAGTATACTGTGCCCTTTTTAAGGTTTAGTTTACTGTGCCTCTGTCTAATAGTGACACGGGAGTAATCCCTGGGACAAACCTACGATCCCCCATCCACCTATTGAGATTCTTCTTGAAGAGATTCAGTGAGGTGCTCTGCCTCACATGAACTGGAATTCTATTCCAGAGCGAAGGGAGCCTCTGGGTTATGAACCTGTCCCTCCAGCAAGTTCTATTTATTTCTGTGCTGAGGTTCAAGTCCCTCGAGCGTGTGGCTCTAAGGGATTTAGATTTACTGAGGTGGAGCATGTTCATTAATTCTGGATTTGTCATAGCTTTGTATGTCAGGCATAGATTGCCTCGAAGTAGGCGGTATGCAACTGAGTAGAGCTGGAGTTTTTTTAACCTGTAAGCCCTGACTTGAGAATGGGATCCATTCCCGTAGTGGTATTAAAAATGCAAAACACTTGAAAACAAATGGCAAGATGCCAAAGTTATGGCTGTAACAGTGACCCATGAAGAACACTGTGACATTACATTTGTGATTGCTGATTCAGGCAGAAAGTCTTACAAATGACAGCAATACTGACCCATGAGAAAATCAGGGGAATTACTTTTAAAATTGACGTTTTAGTTTTTTGTCTACTATTATTACATTCCAGTCTGTGGCATTTCCTGCAGTTAAAGAATTATTCTGGTAGGATCAGGTACTGGTACAAATTTGGTACCATTTTAATATTAATAAGACTAAAGCACCTGTGTCACCTCGAGGACTTCAGAGATTGGCTTTGGAAATACTGTTTTGGAAGCTATCAAAACAGAAGCACCTTCCTCTGCAAAGATTGTGGAGGACTTTTTTTTTTTTTTAAATATCTCACACACTGACTGCTTATAAAGCTTCCCTTTTTCTTCTTCCCAATCCACCCCCAACAGTAGAAACTTCCACGTTTAGAAGACTCCTTTTTCTTGCTGTTTAACTAGCAACTTCAAATTCCTTTGGAAAAGTATGAAGACAAAGCATTCAGATGTGTATCAGTTGAGTGGATTTACTACATTTATAAAAACACAAGATTCTAAATGATGCGCATGCCCTAAACAATAAACGTAAAAGGCTGGGTAACCTTTTGGAGCAATTAATGTACCATACAAATACTTTCTAATCAATTGTGGACAATAATAAATACACTTTCTTTAGGAAAAACATTGACAGGGTGATATTTCTTCAAACTGTCACCAAATAAAGAAGGCAAGTATGCAAATAATATGCAACAAGATCTGACATTAAACTGGGAGAACATACACCCCATGAATGGCTCTCAGGTAGCTGGGAAGTGAAGGCGTTTGCCAATGCTGGAATTATATGGGTGTTTCAAGTCACCTATATTAGTACCTTTGGTAGCATGACATCAGTGTTAAGCTTTCACAGCGAACAGAAACAGCTGTGGAAAAAATGGTCAGACCAGCTAAGCTCACAAGGAAGGTGAAGATTTAATACGTGTTCCCAAAGATCCACATCTCTTTCTTTTAAATATATCACACACACACACACACACACACACACACACACACACACACACACACACACACACCCAATAAGATGCTCCAACAGAAATGACTGGTGCCAAAGCCAAAGATTAAAACAACGTAAAGAAATGCAGTATAGAGGCCTTTGGAAAATCAACCACCCAAACAAATTACTCCAGAAAAAACACCCCAAAGAACTGACCCTGGTAGGTAGGGATCTGGGAGCATATGTAGACCATTATCTGGCCTTACCAACACATAGCTAAGATAGTAAGAAAATCATTCTATGTTGCCCAACTCATAAGCAAGGATATGGCATCCAGGTCCAATGAAGTTAGAGTACCACTCTATTCAGTTTTTATCAAGCCCTTCTTTGAGTACAATGCTCTCTTTGGTATGTACCCAATTAGACACTTACAAAAGCTGGAACACCCTCAAAGGTTCATTATCAGCAGAATACAGGATATGAATACCCTGTCCTACACAGATCTCTTTAAGGCCTTATCTCTGTACTCAAGTCTCCTACAGGTTACTGACAGGCACTCTATGCATGACTAATAAGGTGTGTCCTCAGATCCAGCTCTGATGGATATCTTGCACTTCCGCAAAATAAACAGCACTAAAAAGACAATATGCGAAGGACCTGAACATTGCCTGCGATATAAATAGAACATTCTTGAGAGACCAATATGCATCTCAAAGGATACCTGCACTAAGCAGTAAGCTCCTCATCCGTATGAAATTAAACCTTTATCACTGGATGGGACAAAATTCACCTCAGTCTGGCCCACGTCTCTGATGAACAGAGTTCGACAGTAAATAGATTAATCCCCAGCAAATATACCTCCCCTTACAAAACCATTAGCTACCTCCTTACTATTATACCCCACAATACAGACATCCAAGGTACTGTGGGGCAAAACTGGGCTGATTTGCACTGCTAGCCTTAGAAAGACTCTGATGGTTGTTAGCCTAGTATAAGCCCATAAACCTAAAATGTGTGTGTGTGTCTGCATACATGTGTATGTATGTTGCATATATATTTATACTTGTTTCTACACACTTGCACATACACATGTGCATACACACAAAGACTCAGCATTGTTACATATTTTTCACAGATAATCATTTCACGTATTTATGCATTTTCGTTGTGAGATCAGAAGTGAGTTGGACATGGTCCTGGAAGAGATTTGGATATAATATACTGTTATCCATAAACAGCGGTGGCATTGTTGCCTCACAGCAAGAGGTTCTCCCGTTCGATTCTTGGCTTGGGTTGGGAGTGCCTTCTGTGTGGAGTCTGCATGTCCTCCCCACTGTAGAGTGGGCGTTCGAAAGACATGCGTTGAATGGCGTGCCTTGTTGAAGGTTGGGCGTCGGGCTGGCAACTCGACACCATAAAAATCAACTGCCAATCATTAGCATACCGGAGTTCCGCTGTGGTGACCCCTAACCGGGAAAAGCCGAAAGACAAATGCATTTCGTACTTGCTCTTTGTGTGTTCTGCAATGTCTCATATGCCCTGAAGTCATTTTTGGAATTAAAATGGAACCTCGTTGTGATGTCCCCTCCCCTCTCTGTGCCAGTAATCAAGGAGCCTGAATCCTCACCTCTGATATTGGTGAGGGATGTTCATTTGGAACAAAAACAGGTACACACAGTACTTCCAGATGCAGTTCTCTGCACCAAGCATGATTTTCCTTAAGATCACACAGGGAACACTCTCCATCCAGGGCCTCTTTCTCTCTCTCTCTCTAGGCCACCAGTAAGACTCCCCACTGGCACAGCTATAGAGTTGAGTCCTCAGCTGAAAGTCCCAAACAAAGTCCTCCACCACTCTCTCTGTTAAACCAGTGTTCTGTGTCTCTGCTCCAAGTAGCGGATGCACACACTCTGAGGCGTGAATTTCACACATGCACACACACCTGGGAAAGGCTAGCTAACATTTAATACTCATGCCCCTCTGCCTAGACTACAAGGTAGATACTGCCACTAGATGCTCCAAAGCCAGCTACTCTTACAAGGGTACCCAATTATACTGAGTGAAATTAATACTAATACAAAGTATTTGACCAATGTGGTAAGGCTTCCAGAAGTGGCCACAGTGTCACCAAGAGATACAAGTACTCTAAATGACCAGCCACAACGAAAGGTTTACATGTATTTAATAATAAAAGAACATGAAAATACTAAATATCTATTTACAATAAACACCAGAGTTTCATCACAGGAAATATTAAAAATACCTCCGATTAATAGATTGACATAGATACAGAAAACAGTACTTAACTAATCTCACTATATTTTCCTGACTGATCTAAAGAATTACCATTGCTTAATTACTTTCTAAAGCAATGCAAGATGAAGTTGGTGAGTGATCCTTCTATGCCAGGTTTTTAAAAACAGACTGCTCTGACACTTCTGTCTCTTCTACTATTAAAACATCATTTCAGTGCTGGATTAAGGAATGACATCACATATATCTGGTCATCTGACTTCTGGTTCCCATAGTACCCTCCTTTACTAGAAACTGAACCAGAATTTTGCACGTGTGCTACCATACAGACAGACAGAAAGAACTTTGCTAAGATGTGTTACAGCATCTGGAAGCTATAAAACCATTTCAACACTTCCACCCTTGCAGGGTAGCAATTAGTTCCCTTCCAAGAACAGTACAACAGGATTCCTAGTCCTTGGTTTTCACAGACATTTTTTTCTCTGGCTGCAGTCAGAACTGTAAGATACAACCTTTATGGCCTAAACCAGGTAATTTAATTTCAGTATATTTAGGGTGGCTTAATGGATAAGGTGTTTGCCTTACAAATACAAGGTGCAGGGTTTGAGTCTCACAAGGGATAAGTGGCTAGGCTTAAAATGGCTTGCATGGGCAGTTAGCCTAGTACTAAACTATGAACTATGAACTATGGAGTGAGCTTAACTTCTTCTCTTCCAGTATTTTCTGTTACAATATATACATTTAGTCAGTTACAACAGTAAAGTCTGACATACATTTATATTTATTTTCTGTCCAGTAACTGTTGGTACATTTTTAACGAGCAGTTTTACAAATACATTTTTTTTGCTCAAAAGGTTTTTATTTTCAAAATATAATTGAATGACATCCATAATATTTGTATATAACATCTAAATAATCATGTACATTATTTACATTAGCCTGACATTTATAACAGAAATCCATCTATACCATTATTTGTAGATATGACCAACCGGTTATCAGAGAATGTCTGTTCAATTACTGCATAGTGTCAATTAATGATCGGACTTTCTTCCATGGGTTGATGAGCAATGGCTTAGGGATGAACCCTTAATTCTTTAATTTTAATTTCCATCAGTGCTGTAGTCTCCAGTAGGTTATAGAAGTCTTCCAGAGAAGGTAAAGTATTTGTAGTCCATCTTCTAGTTATACACATCCTTGATATTGCAAGTATTGTCCATAATAAATACATATCAGTCATGTTCAATTGTGGACCTTCATTTACATTCAACAATATAAGAGCTTTAGATAACATGAACAAATCATTAAATAAAGCTTGTAGAAAGTTATATATACCATTCCAGAATGGTTTAATTTTAACACAATCATAGAAAATATGATTCCAATCTGCTTTGTGAACTTGTTCACACCTCCAACATGTTCCATTTGAGGAGAGATTAATTTTAGTAATTCTGTCAGGGGTTAAAAATGCTCTATAAGCATTTCCAATTAAATATTTTCCAGTATTGTGCAACAGAATTTATTTATTATTTATTTATTGACATTTAACCGGGTTAGTCCAACTGGGATTTTGTCCCATTTTCAGTGAAGACCCGAGGAGAAAAGCTCCAGATAATACAATAATAAAAAACATTACAGCAGTATACCAGCACAGGAAACAACAGAAATAAAACTAGTCTTACAGTAGTAACAAATAGAAAACAACCATAGTTAGATGCCAGCACAAGTTTTTTTTTTTTTAGATACTATGTAACTGTGGTAGTGGGGATAGAGTTCAAGGTATGTCCAGGATAGACTGAGTGATTCCAATGTGGGGGGAGGACAGAACTATGTAGGGTCATAGCAGGGTCAGATTTTGGTATTGAGTAGATGTGTCTTAAGTTTCTTTTTAAATAGTGGGGTGTGAGGGATTGAGCGAATGTCAAGGGGTAGTTTGTTCCAAGCAATGGCCACCGAGTGTTTGTAGAGTAACTTACCTACTGACTTATTTGGGTGGTAAATGTCAAGCAATTGTTGATTAGAGGTTCGGAGAGGTCGAGATGGAGTGTAGACAGAGCAAGATGAGATAAAGATGGACAGTTGGATGGTTTAAAGAGCATACAGTGTAGCATGTGAAACTGATAGAGATGTAGTAGTTGAGGGAGTTCTAGCCAGTGTAGAGACTTTAAAGCAATGCAGTGGTGTGTGTTATTTGAGGAGTTGGTGATGAATCTGGCTATTTTGTGGTAGGATTGTTGACGTTTATTCAGGGTAGTTTTTTGGATATTTGTTATAACACGAGCAGCATAGAGGAGTGGGGGGAGGAGAAGTGCTTGTCCTAGGGTGAGTCTAGCCTCGGGACTGAGATATTTTTTGTTTCGGTATAATAGACCTAATTTCTGATGTGTTTTCTTTATACATTGTTGTATGTGTTGACTGAATTTTAATTCATCATCGATAATGACTCCTAAGAGTTTTGTGTGGGTGACAGGTAGGATAGTGGTGTTATTGCGAGACTTAATGACAAAGGAGGATTTATGATGATTAAGAGAGTGGGGCAGGAAGAGTAGGAGTTTGGTTTTAGTAGGATTGAGAATCAGTAGATTTTCTGAAAGCCATTGTTCAGTGGAAAATAGAGCTGTTTGGGTTAGGAAGTTTAGGTCAGAGATGTTGTTGGCTGTAGAAATGATTGTGGAGTCATCTGCATATTGTATGAGTGACGACTGATGACATGAGGTGAATAGATCATTGGTGAAGATGTTGAATAAGAGGGGACCCAAGATGGAACCTTGTGGAACACCAGTGGAGATAGGTAAGAAAGGAGAAGTGGAAGAGAGCCATTTAACTGATTGTTTGCGTTCAGAGAGATAGCTACCAAACCAGTTGAGGGTGGAGGTGGAGAGGTGAAAGTTTGTAAGTTTAGATAGTAGTAGTGGGTGTGACACTATCAAAAGCTTTGGAGAGGTCTAGAAAGAGACAGGAAGTAAGTTTATTGTTGTCCAGAGATTCAGCAATGGTGTGAGTGAAGGAGAGTAGAGCAGTAGTTGTGCTGTGAGAGGGGCGAAAGCCATGTTGAGTAGGGGTGAGTAAGTTTTGATTGAGAAGGTGATCCATAAGCTGGGTGTGGATACATTTTTCTAGTATCTTAGATAATGGGGACAGTATGGCAATAGGTCGGTAGTTTGAAGGGTCAGTGGAGTTACCTCCTTTGTGGAGAGGGATAGTGTAGAGGGATTTCCAAAGGGTAGGAACAGTAGATTCTAGTATAGATCTATTTATTAATATTGTAACTGGGTAGGCGATTGAGTCAGCAGCAAGTTTGAGGTAGGTAGAGGGTAGTTTGTCAGTAGAGGGGAAGCAGGGTTTGAGTTTGAGCAGTAGAGATTTGATGTAGGAGATGGGAACAGGCTTGAAGTAAAAGGGTGTAGTGTTGGGGGTGGGTGAGGGGTCAGATAAAGAGGAAGAGGTAGGTTGAGAGGGTAGGAGATTTTGGATGGAGGAGATAAAATGTGAATTAAGTAGGGTAGCTGTTTCCTCAGGAGTTGTGTTTGATCAGAAGTATATTTTATCGATAATAAGATGTTTAATTTGATTTCTTCAGTTAACTGTAGTGAGTGTCCTTTTGTTATACATTTCCAAAATGTTATTTTGGGATATGTTTTGTATTTTATCAATAGTTTGTAAAATTTTGAAATACCATTTCCCATATCAAAATCCTTGTATATGATTTTCTACAAGTATTTCATACATTTAGGCATTTCTTTAAATGAAGAGTTATTAATTATTCTGCATAAATCTTCCAAATATGACAGAATGCTTTGTATAATCAGCCAATCTTGTTGTGGAATTGTGTATGTTGTTATTATTGTTTGTATATCCAGAACTTTAAGGTCTTTGATACATTGAAACCAACAAAAATCATTTCTGTTCCCAAGAATTCATTATTTCTCGATCTATCTTATGTGGGTAATTCTTTGTGAGTGAATGGTGTTAAAATGCCAACCCAAATTTTTAAAACTATATTTGTATTAAATGAGTTTTCTGAAAGAAACAATGTTATAATCAATCAAATGAGTCTTGGAGGGCTTTGTTGTATTATATTGCAAGCTGATACTTAGTATATTCCAGGGTATATTGAACTTGCTCAATATTTGGAATTTTTTCTGTAAATCAAACTCTATTAATATTACAGTTAATAATTCCTTCCAGTTTGGAGAGTAATTTGGATTTATCAAATCTGTAATGGTTTTAGATATGGATGCCTTTATATATGTTTCAATGTCGGGAAAATTAATTCCTCCCTGTTTCCATGGTCTAATATGATGTATTAAGGTTATTCTATTTCTTTTAGGATACCACAAAAAATTATTAGGCATGAATTAATTTGTTTAAGTGTATTCCTTTCTGGGGGCAACTGTATAGCCAATGCTATATACAGAATCTTAGGTAGTAAAACCATTTTATTAATTGTAGTCAATCTTCAAATGTGAATATTATTTTATTCCATTTTTCCACACGTTTTTATTGTGTTGGTGATATTATACTTTTTTGAAACAAGTTCCTTGTTATCTTTACATAGCTATATCCCTAAATATTTTAGAGAGGGTACTCGTTTCCCTATAATGTGATTCCCCTTAGCTTGTAGTTTTTTTTGTTTAAAAATAAAAATTTGTATTTTTATTTGTTAAAATGGAGTCCTGAAGTCCTGTAGAATTTCTGTATTAATATATCTAGTTCTTCTAAACTGTCTAGTATTAGATACTGTCAATAATATGTCATCTGCAAAAAGCATTACTTTAGAGTTGTATTGACCATAAACATCTATGCCCCTGATTTTCAAATTATTGCATATTGAATTTGCCAGTATTTCAATAGCTAAAGCAAATAGAATTGGTGACATGGGACAGCCTTGCTTAGTACATTTTGTTATACGTATAGATTCAGAATGACCTAGCTTGATATATGCTAAATTGTTTGTATATATATATTCTTTAAAAGACGTACAAAGGAATTAGGAAATTCAAATAGTATCAGAACTTTGAATAGATAGTCTGAATTTAAGGAATCAAAGGCTTTCGCTATATAGATAATTATACGTTTTTCTTTATCTTCTTTATTTATATAATCTATAAGAGTAATTATCCTTTTAATATTGTCATGCATGTATCTATGATATATAAATCCTATTTGATCATTATTTATCGTTTTGGATAATGGAATTTTCATTCTATTGGTTAATATAGTCATAAAAATGTTATAGTCATTATGCAATAATGATATAGATCTATATGAGGTACACAAATTTGAAATTTTGTTTGCTTTTAGAAATGGGGTAATTAATGAATATTTCCAACAGGGAGGTATTAATGCTTGTGATTGAATTTCTAATAGAGTATTATGGAAGAGAGATAGTATCGTTGGAGGAAAAAGTTTATATATTTCCATAATTATACCATCTATACCTGGGGCTTTATTATGTTTGCCCTCTTTTATTTTGTCAGTAATTTCTTTATAGGATATGGGTGTTTGTAAATTTAATTTCAATTTTCTTGGAATTTTTTTTTATCTTAGATACATTTGTATCTAGATTTAACTGGTCAATATGTGTATTCTCTTTTTGAAAGTGTTCCATATAGTGATGTCTGAAAGCATCAAGAATGTCACTTATATCCGAGACATTCTTCCCTTTCTTTTCATAATAGATGCTTTTGATTGTATTTTGATTCTTGTGGATAAATTATGTAAATATTTAGGAGAAGTGGCTAAGGAATTCATTTTCAATTTTTCTAAAGCTAAACTAGTTTTATGTGTTAGAATTTCATTATATATTTTGTTTAAGTCCTCTATTTTCTTTTTATTCTTCAAAGAGTTTTGATTTCTTCCTAATTTAACTGACACTAATTTGGATTGCAAATCTAATAATTCAGAATCACATTCTCTGGTTTTATTTTTGTAACAAATAAGGGTTTTACCAAATATGTAAGCTTTCAAAGAACCCCAAATCATTATTTTGTTTATTTCTGTACTATAATTAATATTTAAAAAATGTAATAATGATAACAACCAGGGTTTAAAACTTTAATTTTAGTTATGTATGCTGGGATTCTACTGTTAGAGATTAATGGTTTATATCCACTTTGGATGTTTAGAATCAGTGAGTTATGATCTGAAAAGGGTCACGGGATGATAGAAAAGTTGGTAATTTTTGAATTAAAGTCACAGGCAACCAATATTTTGTCTATTCTAGTTTGGGTACCAAATCTATGATCTTGATAGGAAAACAGAGAATTATCTTCCTTTAGTTTGAAAGTATCTATTAAGTGAAATAATTCTACCCATTTAAGGCTTTTGAAACTGCAGATGAACACAGTGGTCTCTTATTTGTAGTTTCAGATGCATCAAATATACAGTTAAAGTCTCCTCCAATTATCTAGTTACCTTTATAATTTTTGGAGATAAAATCTAAATGTTTTTTGACTGTTCCCGTACCAATTCCAGGGAACCAGTATACGTTTATTACAGTCCATATTCTATTATCAAATCTGACTATTACAAATGCCATAAGGCCTTCTTTATCTTCATGTTTATAAATTATTTCTGGGGTGATTACATTCATTTTCTATAGAACTGTTACCCCCTTTGTCTTTGTCTTTGTCCGGTATGAAGATTGGGCCAGTATCACATAATCCTTAGGGTCCCATTTACACCTAACTGTCACTTGTTTTGAAAT
Organism: Protopterus annectens; assembly: GCF_019279795.1. Taxonomy (NCBI): domain Eukaryota; kingdom Metazoa; phylum Chordata; order Ceratodontiformes; family Protopteridae; genus Protopterus; species Protopterus annectens. The sequence continues at coordinate 358,639,358 of NC_056726.1, read as the reverse complement.
GAGTTTCCTGAAGAAATACTACTTGTGCTTTGTTCAGTTTTAAATATTTCAGTAGACTGATCTCTTACTAGGATTATTTAAGCCATTAGTATTTAGAGATAATAAAGTTAAATCCATCTTGAAATATCTATAAAGTATATCCTTATTCTTATTGTGACTATTAAACAGTTTTCTCTGACAACATCAATCCTTATCATAAAAAATAAACTTTTAAAAAAGATTGACAGTTCTATTTTCTGTGTATTTGCCAATAAAGTGTTATATTGGTCAGGCTTACCAAACAAGTTTTTATGTAATATATATATATATATATATATATATATATATATATATATATATATATATATATATATATATATATATATATTATAATTATATTAGTTTTATTTATATATATATATATATATATATATATATATATATATATATAAATATAAATATAAATAATCAAATTAAAACAACAACTATTAACATAACTAAGATCCATTCTAGCCATGGAATGTGAAACATTCCTAATTTGATGGATTATCAGATTATCACTCATACCTTTGACAATCCAAAACATGTGAGCTCCATAAACTATACTATCATATGGAGAGATTATTTGTAATATAGATAAAGAAATTTGTCTCATTTGTAACAGATTACACTGTTCTCAATAGAATAATTAATAATTCTGCTTCAGTTTGAATTATCTACCTATTGTAGATCCAATTAGTATTTACATGCAAGGAAGGTGACGAGTAAATCATAGTATGATAAATTATGCCGTGTTTGAAAACACAACAAAGAGGTAACTCCATAGTCACCTAACATATTCACCAGTTTTAATGAAAATAAGAACCATCTTGTATAGTGCTCCAAGTTATGAGAAAACATACTTATAAAACTTATTACATAAAATGAACTGATAAAATAAACTTTATATCTAATATTTACACATTAATATAATCAATTGAATATGTCAGGGGTCATACTGTGTACTTTACTAACATAGAAATGATCAGTTTGTTTTGTTACTTGCTTAAAAACAACAAAGTTATATTATATATACATTAATTAGAAATAATACCTTTCAAATACAAGAGATCCCCTTCATTTACCCACATTTTTATATAAGAAATTTTCCAACATGGCTCTTTTTAATGTGAAGGTATGTTATTAATTAAGTCTACAGATATCGGTTTGTGCTTAATGACCACTATTAATGATGACCACATTTTAGTTGTCTATCATACAAATCAACTCTGACTCCAGTTTCATCTCTATAGATTAACTATTGTTAACTCAAAACAGTTAATTCAGAATGTGATAATTACATTTGGGTCTATACCATGAGCGAATTGCACAAATTGCGAATGCTCATAACATCGAATGCACCGAACCTCAAACTTCCTATTGTGGGGGGCTGTGCCTCCACCCCCCACTTAATATATATTCCAACTCCGAGATCACACTACAGTGAGGAAAGGGCAAATATCCCATTCTTCAGTGTACCGCGATCTCAGAAAAAGCACTTTGAGGTCCAGTACGTTCAATATTATGAGCGTTCGCAATTTGTGCAATTCGCTCATAGGATATAGACCCGTTAGATATTTCCTAAATTTCCATATTCTATTGTTTCCCTTGAACAACTTTACCAGATTATCGTATATAAAAACATTAAATCTCGCCGTAATAGCTTATATATTTAAGGTCAAGATGGGTTTCAAAACACTGAGAATCAAGATAAGACAGTTAAACCCAGCTTGTTGTGCACATATCCTTGTATGAAAAGTCAACTTGTTTCCTCTTGATGTTCAATATTATACATGTCCTTGTGGTAAATTAAAACAGTAGTGATGTTATACAACAGGCCCCATTTACTACATCCAGTCACTTAATATGTAGATTCAATGAAACTAGTTTTCTTTGTGCAACAATTGTACACTGTTTAAAAGAGAGAATTATACTAATATATTCCATAGCCACTGTGTACGTTTTGGCCATTGCCAAGTTATTTCATGGACCATTAATTGCAGTGATTGCTCTGGTTACTGACTTTTTTCAAGCGTTATTGTTTAATGAAGATTTGTATGTCGAATATAATGAGTTCATCTATATTGCTTAATCCTTTGAAGCAGAAGTGTATTCTATTAATATATAGTACTATGCTTACATTATCTACAGCAGGACATTTTCTATAACCTAAATAGTAAGTTAAACAATTGTCTGTATGCAGGCACGTAACTTATCAACAATTTCTTAAACAAACACACAGGCAATCTAGAAGTCTAGATTCATCTCAAAGGCTCTGCACAGCCACAATATATTGTCATCATGGTTTTCATTACCGTGGAAACCTAAATGGAGTTTACCCCTGTAAATTTATAAGCATAATGTGCACCAGGGGCTCATGTGACAAATCAATATAAAAGCTTCACTTCGGTACAGTTTTAACACCCCCATGACTCTGCACCGACTAAAAAAGCTCTTCCCTACTACAACCTAATTTACATCCAATAAACATAAATACATACTGTTTCCATGGATACCGAAAATTATAGCTTTAGGCAGTGATACCCTTTAACCCCATGCCATGCCAGAAACCTATCACTCTTCCTTACAATCCGCCAACAACACAGTTCAAGTCTAAAGTAACATCCTTAGTACTTCAGTGACAAACAGTAGCACCTCATCTGGCGTTACACTCAGAGCATTTTTGACATCATATCAATTCAATCTACATACATGAATAGGCAAAATATCTAATAAATATGATTATAACTGTATTTGGGCATACTGCAAATAAGCAACTGTACCAAAATCTTACTAGCCAATATTACCACAAGAAAATATTAATGATATATCTGCAAATGAAGTTTAACTGAAAGTGTCATTACAACATTCCAATATGCATTTAAACAAGTGATCATTAATTATCGTGTACCTTTTGGACAGTCGCTATGTTTATCAAAAACCATAAGTTATAAAACAGTTATTCTAGTTACTGGCTCTTTAAAAGCAGGTTCATTTATCAAAATATAATATATAGTGCTAATTATGTGCACCTATTTACTTAAGCAATGGAGTAAATATATAATGCAATATAAAGTGCTGCGCATGTTTAGGAATAAAATCAATTTGGATAAGAGAAAGTGTGTGTTAAGCGAGTACCTGAAAGCTGTTATGAAATTATCAGCAACCTCTTAAACACGAGGCTTTATGAATGAAAAGATTTATTCTGGCGGCATTGCAGGGCCGTTAAATGTTTACTTCACACTTTTTGTTACCAAGGAAACCTAAATGGAGGCTATTTCTATATGTATTACTGCGGCATGTGAACCGGGGTCTCCTTAAGCACATCACCATGGTTTTTAACTCAAATTTCCTTTCCTTTCTCGTCGTGGAAACTACAAGTAACAGAGAAAATTCCCCCAAGACACATCAATTACCAATAAAGGCCCTACACTTCCACAGTCGCTCTATCCTGGATTCAATCCACACAAGTATATACCTACTGTTCCGATGCTAATCTACAGACACAACATTAGCTGCTCGCCTCATTCACCTGAAAACAGTCCAGAAACCGGTCTCTCCTCATTGCAATAAGTTCGCATCAAACTCCGAATGTAAAACAAACATTCCCAGCACATCACTGAAGAGAACAACAGCACACAGTCAGCCGCTAGACGTAAGAGTATACCTGTATGCCACATCTTATTTTTAAAACCGCACAAACAGCTACAGAAACTAACATATTTAATTATAGCTATATTTAAACTAGTTATGAATAAATAACTATACCAGAGTCTTATCAGCTAATAACTCAACACAAAAACATGGATTGTGTGTCTGAAATGTAATTTAACTGCAAGGGTCATTAAAACCAGTGAGGAGTATTTAAACAATTAATGGACACCACTACTAAATGAAATATTATTTGAATACACTTAGAAGCATGACTCAAATGAAAAAATACCTCATCTAAACTGGTAATTAAGAAACTATATTATTGAAATTTAAAATCACTGAACCAACAAGTAAAGAAAGTATTCACGGAGTTAAAGAAAAAGTAGACACCATGATTATACTATATATAGCTGTTTTGAAACTAAATAGTACATTTTTACTAATATATAAGAAAACCTATCTTGACCTACCTGCACTTGTGTAAAATGTTTAACTCTTCAGTCATTTTGAATAAAACATTACTATTTTGCAGTAGTTAAAGAAACTTTTTGTTTTGAGAGTACATACTTAAAATGCATGTCCATTTCAAGTAATTACTAATGCTAGTTTATATCAGTTGATACTTTGAGAGAAGTCTTTGGCTTCTTCTTGCTAGCATCAGTCCAAGGATCGGTTTCTTTTATTCTTTTAAGAGAAGGAGACATCCATTCCATTTCTTCTGGGATAGTAATTATATTGTTTTTAATGAATAAAGAAGCTTCTTCTAAGTCATTAAAGGTTCTCATCTCAATGGCAAAGAAAATGTTTATCTTGGCTAGATAGGCAAGCTGTGCCTTAATGTTATTTTGTTTTAGTAGTTTTACTATTGGCCAGACCTCCTTCCTTTGTTCCATTATTCTTGTAGAATAATCATTATCAAACCTTATCAGGCTTTGATTGCATTTTAAGAGTGATTTTCCTCCAAGCAGATTTTAAGGTTAGTTCCTTGTCCAGGAATGAAAGACATTTTATGATTATTGATCTAGGTGAAGTATTTGTTGAGTTAAAATCAGGATTCCTTAGAGCTCTGTATGCCCTCTCAATTCCATAGGAGAAACCTTTCAAGTCTAAAAAGTCAGGAATCCAAGTAGTTAAAAATGAAATAATGTCAACACCCTCAGTGTTCTCAGGCAATCCGAAGATCCCAAGGTTATTCCTCCTTTCCCTGTTTTCTAAGTCATTTACTTTGTTAAGCAGTCAAGCATTTTGATTAAGCAGGTATTCTTCTTGTGCCTCTTCATCCTTGAGTTTCCCTTCAATGTCATTTAGAGATGTCTCTATGTTGGTTATTTTTGTTTGATGTTGTTGTAAAAGTTCCTTGAGAGTATCAGTCTGTCTTTGAGAATTTAATTTGAGATTTTCCAAGTCATCTTTAACACTATCCATTTTCAGTGAAAGTTCCTGTAAGGTAGTTGTCAGTAATTGTAGTTCTCTCTTCAGAGCAGCATCTGGATGAGAATTCCTTGAGTTGTTCATTTTCAATATCTCAAAATATCTCCAAGCTTCTTTGACAGGAAATTTTTTATATAACCCCACCAAATTTGATAATTATATAGATTAGATGTTTATCTATAGAATTTTGACCTTTTTTCCACAAAAATAATAATATTTCCCTATATTATTTTACTAGTTTCTGGAGCTCTGAAATTTCACTGCTCAAAGCTGGCCATCTAGGCTCCGCCCCCCCACAAGTACATTTTTCAACATAAGCAACTGTACAAATTAGTTTGATATATAAAGGACATACAATTCTTTACAAAACTCCAAGGCATATGTTACACATCCACTGCCCTACCTCTCCTGGCATAGCTGGCAATACCTCACATCACACTCATTAGCACCTTTTTTGACAAGAGTCTGAATAAAAAAATAAAACACTGTTACATGTATTCAAAAGCTACAAAAAGCTACAACCAAAGATATACTCTTTCTTAGCACTGACATAATGCTTTTCATTCTTTAGCCAGTGATTTTTATTAATCTTCAGAAGTTGATGTCCAAATGCAGGATATAAATATGAAAACTGGAACAGATTTCATCTGTCTAGTTAACATATATAACCTCATTAAAAAGAAACTTAGAGCTACACGAAACTACTTAAAATTAAGACAGTCCATCCCTTACCTTCCAGTACATAAAACTGACAGGATCAACAACAGTGGGCTGTATAATTTCACGGCCAGGGAAGATTCCCCAAGTAACAGCATTTGGCTGCAGTTCTGGAATATTGGTGATATTTTTTCCCTATGAAAGAAATGAGCATAAATGTATTTTAGTTGGTTTCATAGAACAGCAAGAAAATAAAAACGAAGAATAAGGAACAGAAAATAAAAAGTTAGTTTAATGTTACAATATTTTCAAGTTACATCCAGTAATACACCAGTAAAATCACCAAATAAAGGTTTCCAAGGCAATTTCAGCAAACTAAATCACCTGGTAAAACCACATACAGTGGATATAAAAAGTGTACACACACCCCTGTTAAAATGTCAGGTTTTTGTGATATAAAAAAAATGAGACCACAATAAATAATTTCAAAACGTTTCCCACCTTAATGTGACCTATATCCTGTAGAATTCAATTGAAAAACAAACAAATCTCTTGGGGAAAAAAATATAAAAAATAAAAAACATACAATAAGCTGGTTGCACAAGTGTGCATACCATTAAACTAATACTTTGCTGAATCACCTTTTGATTTAATTGCAGCATTCAGTCTTCTTTGATAGGAGTCTATCAGCATGGCACATCTTGACTTGGCAATATTTGTCCACTCTTCCTTGCAAAAGCTCTCAAAATCTGTCAGCTTGCAAGGGTATCTCTTGAGCACAGCCCTCTTCAGGAACAATATAAACAAAGGGACACTACCAGAGGAGTGGATGAATTTCAAGTTATAATGGTGAAACTTTCTAAAATTAGCATGCTTAGAAGACATGGACAAGAAAAACATCTCTTAAAACGAGAGACTATCAGAGTGATATTGCTGTACTAAGACAAGCTCCAGGAGCTGGCAAAAGGGAACAAGTAAACTAAGCAGAGTTACAACTAATGAAACACTTCGACATCCTAGAGTTAACGTGCCAGAACTCATACGTCATAGCCTGCAGGAAGAATTTATACTCCTCAGGTGTGCCAGAAAAAGTGAAAGGCAATGGCTGTATTGCTCACATCAAAAGTGAAATAACAGAGTGGACATGCATTCTGATGTGAATGCTCTGTGTGCACATCCTCTAAATTTTCCTTCTATCAACTTTAAGAACAACTTTGTGCCAGATTCTGTTATGCTTTACCTCCTTTATTTTAAAAGGCAAGACTAGAATAAGTTTGCAGTTAAAAGCAATAATCAAGGAAGGGTCTAACAGAATAGCAAAACTGTGCAAGAAAAAAAAGTTGTGCCTTACCATAATGTTCCATCTGTGTTGTTGATCTTCACTAATCCTTGACTGTGGGCTCCGTTCTGAGCCTCGAAACAGACTTGGCCATTTTTTCAGCTCGTGCCTCCCAAACTCTTGAGCTAGGCTCTATCCATAATGCTACTCACTAAATCACCTCAGATTGAGTTTGCCTACAACAGACAAGTAGTAATAAATAAGAGACCATATCTGTGTCCCTATTAAGAAGCCAGTCTTTGGGAATATTCAGTCTTAGTAGAGTCTTAGGCAGGGGGAAGGAGGGAGGGAATGACATGGATTAGTGAAGATCGACAACACAGATGGAATATTATGGTAAAACAAAGCTTCTTTATCTGATGTTGTCAATCTTCACATAATCCTGGACTGTGGGACAGAGTCCTTAGCTACCTTAATATTGGGAGGTCTCATGAAAGAATATTCCTGAGCAACCATTGAAAAGAATGATGCACGTTCCCTAGAGACCTGGTCTACTTTGCAATGAGTAATGAAGGTATGAGGAGATGCTCATGTAGCTGATTGCACACGTCATCCAAAGAAGGTCTAGCATGAAAAGCTGCAGAAGCTGCTACAGCTCTAGTTGAATAAGCTTTCACATGACATGGTGGGTGAAGTCCCTTTGAGTGATAAATAAATGTGATACAGACCCTTAACCATTTTGACAAAGTAACTTTAGAAACTGGGTTACCTAAGAAAGCGAGGAGAAAGCCACAAAATGGTTGGATTTTCTAACAGCGTTTGTTCTGTGTAGGTAAAATTGCCTGTGTATATCTAATAAGTGCAGGCAGTACTCTCCTTTATTGCAGAAATTAGGGGAAAAGACTGGTAGATGTAAGGTTTGATTGCTATTTGACTCTGAAACAACCTTAGGAAAAAAGGATGGATTTATCCTGCAGGAAATCCTGTCCTTATGGAATATTAAATGGGGGGCTTGCAGGACAAGGCTTAAATCTCCGATATTCTTCTGGCTGAAGCAATAGCTATCAAAAACAAAGTTTTCCAGGTCAAGAACTTTAAAATCACAAGTTGCCAAAGGTTCAAAGGAGGAAGAAATGAGACTGTAGCACCAAAGGCAAATCCCATGGAACAATTAAACGAAAGCCTTAACATTAAGGTTCCTTTCAAAAATGCTTTGCAAAGTTTATGAGACTTTAGTGATGATCCATCAAACAAAATATGGAAATTAGATATTGCAGCAAGATGGACTCGAATTGTAGAACCTGAGGAACCAAAGTGATAGAGAAGCTAGAAAATCTAAAACTTTATCCAAAGGAGCTGCGTAGGGGTCAATGTTACAGTCAGACAAACATTTAGTGAATTGTATCCATTTGTTATGGTACAGCTTTCTAGTTGAAGGTTTGTGGTGAGCCAAATTAATCTTTCGGACTGCGAAAGTGAGAAAGGAATGACTGGCAAATCATGGGAACTGGAGAAGCCACGCAGTAAGCTTGAGACTGTGAAGATTCACATGAACCATTCCCTCTGAATGGGATAACAGGTCTGGAGCTGGGTCCAGACTCCAAGGTTTCCAAAGCAGTTGAGGCCAAAGGAAAGGAAACCAGACTTGTCGAGGTCAGAACGGAGCAATGAGGATTTTGTTCTTCAATCTCTTGGCTTTCATTAGAAACTGACATATTACAGGAGTCAGAGGAAAGGCATACAGAAGACCGGGAGGCCAATCATGGAGAACATCATTTCTGGGTGACTATCCCAGCAGGGGGGGGGGGGACTAGGGCATAGTAACTGCTGCACTTGTTGTTCAAAGGGGACACAAACAGATCACAGCAAGGTTGACTCCAGTGGCGGAATATCTTTTCTGCCGCCAGTGGACTGACAGACCATTCATGAGGCATTAGGACAGTTCTGCTCAACTTGTCTGCAATTACATTGGAGCTTCCCGGAATGTGCTTTGCCATTAGAAAGCAGTTGGAAAAAATTACCCATTGTCATACTCTGAGGGCTTCTTGACAAAGTGGGTAAGACTTGGTTCCCCCTTGTTTGTTGGTGTACCAGACTACTGACATATTGTTTGCTTGTATTACCACTGTTCTAGAGGGAAGGGCATCCTGAAATGCTTGAAACTCTAAGAGCACCGCCCTCATCTCAAGAACATTGATATGCAAATTGCCCTCCATCTGGGACCAAGTACCTTGGACTGTCCTTCCCAGATAATGCCCCCCCACCCTATCTGAGAAGCATCCGTGGTCACTATGGCTTGGGGCTGAGTAAGGACAAAGGGATGGCCCAACAAGATTTTGTTGGAATGGAGCCACCAAGGCAGGTCTTGTTTGCAACGATTGGTGATCACAATTTGATGAGACATCAGTTGGTTTAGTAATGACCACCGGGGAGGCCAGAAGCCATTGAAGAATCCACATGTGATATCTAGCCACAAGAACTAGAGTAATAGAGGCTGCCATTGACCCTAGAGACTGTAGTACATGTCTTGCTGGAAAACGTCTGTTCTGAATAATGTGATTTACTTGTGACCTGATCCTTTGGAGCCTTTCTAATGGTAGTGATGCAAATCCTGTGACTGTGTCTAGTATAGCTCCAATGAATTTCAGTTGTCAAGTGGGTTCCAAATGAGATTTTTCATAATTTGTTGCGATTCCTAAGGTGGTCCCAAAGATGAAGGGTTCAATTTCTTGCCTTTACTAGTTGACACCTGGTGGTAGCAGTAAGGAGCCAGTTGACAATATGGAAATACTCTGAATCCTAGCAGTCTGAGACGTGCTGCTACAACTGCCATGCATTTGGTAAACACCCTGAGGGCTGTGGTGAGGCCAAAGGGCAGTGCCCTGAACTAACAGTGACTGGCTCCCAGCTGGAAAAGCAGAAGTCTTCTGGAGTGCTGTCCATTTTTATGGGGTAATACGCATCCTGAAGATCTATTGAGCACATCCAGTTGTCTTTTTCCAAGAATGGAAGTATTGATTGTACCGAGACCATCTGGAACTTGGTTTGTTGGACTGATTTGTTCAACTGGCTGAGATCCAAAATGAGTCTCCAGTCCCCTGGTTTTCTAGGCACTAAAAAGAACATTGAGTAGATTCTGGATCCCTTCTGGTTTGGTGGGACTGATTGGATGACTCCTTTGTCGAGCAGTTTTTGAATTTCTATGACTGCTGCTTCCCTGTGATTTGGTGGAACATCTGGGAGCCTTTTTTGTCTTTTTGGTTTTATAGAAAGGGGAATGATGTAGCCTCTGGAAATAATCACTTTCATCCATTTGTCCATTTGTAGCCAGGCATGTTGGTGCAGGGATAAGTCCCCCAAACTGACTCCAGAGGAAGGCAAAAAGGCTTCTGTTCAGGAACACTGGTAGAAGAGTTACCTGATAAAGAAGCTCTTTACCCCTGGTTTTGCAGGCCACCTCTGCCTCTAGAATTCCATTATTAGAACTCCATTATTACTTTCCCCCTCTGCCCTGGGAGAAGTCCTTGCCACTTGAGTACTGGAAAAACCCTTGGGCCTTTTTTAAACCATAGCCTCTCACTTCTCTGGTTCCTAGAGTAGGGCCATTGAGGAGTGGAGAAGCATATGCCTACGGCAGAAAGAGTCTTCCCATCTTTCTCACATCTGGCTAGTGTGTCTTTAACCTTGGGCCCAAACAGGGATGATCAAACAGAACGTTGATGAAAGAAGATTTAAATGGCTCTGCAAAGTCACACAAGCGCATCTAGGAATGTCTCCTGATGGCTATGCCTGAACCTGCTGCTCTTGTTGTCTCTTTAGCTGCATGAGCAATTAGAGTCATGGACAAATTGGAAATCGATTCAAGGGTGGGGAGTTGAGAGGTAACCTTATCTTGGGCCCCTTCAGCTACTGCATCTCTGAGTGTCTGAAAGCTCTTTGATCAGATTTTTCTGCAACCTAATGAAGTGCATCATATAATTCAAGGACCTGATAGCAAAGGTCGATGAAGCATATACGGTCTTACCAAACCTATCTATAGTCCTAGACTCCTTGTTAGGAGGATGGATAGTAGGACTATCTTCTGCAAGTTCCTTTTTGGTGGCTGCTGCTATCACCATGGTGTCTACAGGAATACCCTTGGGCCAATGTTGCTAGTCTTTAGGGGCAGACAAAATCTGGTCAGGTGTTTTTTGGAATCGGTTCGATGGAATCAGGAATTTTCCAGGCCCAGTTTAATAAGATCATCAGCGGGCAGAGAGATCCAAGAGGTAGAGGCCTGGGCAAGAAAAGCCTCTGGATATACCGATTCCTCTGAAGAAGGTTGGAGGGAAGTCCAGCCACCCCTCTGTTTCAGGATTTCTAGGATGTCCCCAAAGGAAACATCATTGGGGGGGGTGAACTAGGGGAACCTTCCCCTTCATCAAAATCTGTATCCTCTGCGAAAGACTCCTCTGCTGAGTCTAAGTGCTTCCTCTTGCACTTTTTCTTCACAGGTACCACTTCAGTGGGATGTTCTGGAGAGGTATTCAAAGAAGAAATCACCAGGGTGGACTGGTCTGGAGGCTTTTGCACCCTCTGTCCCAGGGAAGAGGCTGGGGGAAGCTCAGGTCCAGGTGACGGACAAGATACTTGGCCTGACAGGGACAGAGTCCACAATGGATAAAGCCTTCTCCATGATTTAAAAGGCAGGACCCCAAAGAGAAATGGGAGCTCAGAACCAAAATAGATTCCTTTGGAAACGTGGTCGCACTCCGCACTGAGGAAGCTGCCACCAAATCAAAAGCCAGTTTTGAGCTTATGAATTCTGAGGCACCGGGGGCATGAAAGGCTCCAAAGGAATCTAAGTTGAACCCTGCCCTTCGGAACCATCAACAAAGCCTTGACCCCGTGAGATCTCCAGTTTCAACAAACCGGAAGAACTCAAGGCAACCATTGCTGCTGCAGGAGAAACTCAACCAGCACCGAGGCAGTCAGAGCCAGGCAAGTCGTGCAAAGGGCCCCGAACACTCAGCTGGAGTCAGAGGAGGAATCTGAGAGGGTGTCGAGGAAGGACCAGTTCCAGAGTCAAGCTGGCTAAGAACCAAGGATGGAGGCAATCTCCACGCCATCAGGAGCTGGACGACCAATCTCATTATGTCCGACTTGGATAGACTCTTAGTGGACCAAACAGAGGAGGGGACCTAGGTGGTCTTGGTTCCATGAACTAGGTAAACAGTCAACAAAAGGGTCCACAGATGGCGAATAGGAAGTCCTTGGTAAGTAAATGACGCTAGTTTGCTCCGGTACTTATAAACCCACTAGTACCGAAGCTCCTGATGTCTGCTCCGAGATTTGACTTGACATAGAATCATTCTTACCTACTGGTGCTGAAGATGCAGTCGGCACCATAGGTTATTTTGTCAATTTAGAAGGTGGTTCAGATACAGTTCTCGAAACCTAATGTGGTCATTTATGTTGATGACGAAGACGAAGAGGAGGAAGAGCTGGCTTCAGTTCTTGGACCAGATATGGCCTCTTCAAAATCACCCTTTAAAAGTCCCTTCAAAATGAGTTTGTTTCTCCACTCAGTCAAGGTTCTGGTGGAGAAACTATGGCAAACTACACAAGTCTCCTGGAAATGGACAGAGCCTAAACAATATACACAGAAAACATGTCCATCTGAGTTGGGCATCTTCCTGTCACATTTTTCGCACCTCTTAAAGCCAGAGGTGCCCTTAAATGACTTATCGGCCATGCTAACAAAGGAAAGGCCTAGCTTTATAAACACACACACACACACATGAAGAGAGAGAGACAGAGAGAAAAAGGCTTTTTTTTTTTTAAAGGACAGGAAAGGAGAGAGGAGCAGGTAGAAATAAAGAGAGACTATACAGAAACTATACAGAAAACACAGAAAACTTACAGTATAATAATGCATCGAGAGATAGGACAGACGCGTCTGACACCAGGAAGCAGCAAACGAGATCTGAGATAATTTAGTGAGGAGCATTATGGGTAGAGCCTAGCTGAAGGGTTTGGGAAGCGCGAGCTGAAAAAAATGGCTGAGTCGGTTCTGACAGTCAAGGATTATGTGAAGACTGACATCAGATCTTACATTAGCAGTAGATGTCCTTGCAATATTCCAATACTGATGGGCTATCTCGTTCTATATGCTCATATGTCCAATGTACAATCAAAGCCCATGGTCACAGAGGTACAAAAGCAGACATAGGAGTGTACAATCCTCAGACTATCTAAAGTCAGGAGAACCTGGAGAAGTCAGAGCCGAAAGAGTGAAGAAAAAAAAAATTCAGCTAAAAGGAGGGTAAGAAGGGACTCTTCCACCCCATCAATAGACAGGGTACAAAAAATGAGTAAAAACAGCAAAGGGAAGGAAGGAAGGAAGGACAGGGGGATGCAATACTGCAGCTGTGATCAGTATGGCATTTACTGTTTGGTATTAATGGACGAGTCCCAAAGCTTAGATGTTGAATAGGGTGGATGCACTGGAGACAGGACAGAATTCTGCCAGTCTTTGAAGTAAGGATCTGGCAAAGGAAGTCCTTGACCTAGAAAAGGCATCCACTCTGTAGTGTTTACTGAAGGTGTGTACAGAGGATTCAGTGGCTGCTTCCAGAATGGCTCTGCAGTCAATGCCTTTAAAGCAGGTACCACAGGAGGATAATGCTCTGCTGGAGTTTGCTTTCACAGGTGAAGACAAGGACTTGCCATAGTAGGAATAACAAAAGGAGATAGATTTCAAGATCCAGCTGGAGATTGTTTAGAAACTAGATAGCCCAACGTGTCTTCCTGGAAGTAAACAAAAAGCTGGTCCGTTTTCTTAATGTCTTTAGTCTTATCAAAGTAAAATCTGAGTTGTTGTTGCACATCCAGGGAAGGCAGAAGCCTCTCACCCCTGTTCTGTGGATTTGGAAAGAAGGTAAGTAAATGCCTGCCTGACTGCGAAACAACTCAATAACCACCTTTGGCATGAATGAAGGGTTAAGCCCTAAAAGAGACACTACACTTATGAAAATAAGAAAGAGGGGGCATAAAAGCTTGAAGCTCAGAAAGCTTTCCTGGAGAAGTAAGTAGTAAAATAATTTTCCAAGTACAAAACTTTAGGGAGGCAGAGAAAGTGCAGTTGTGTACACTTACCATAAATGTAGATGCTCGAGTGTATTCACTGTTGCAGTAATCACTTGTCCAAACTCTCCTAACCTCTCTGGGATTCACCATCAACAGGAAAAAATCCCATTTTCAACCCACAAGACAGATAACCTTCCTAGGAGCCCTCCTGGACACATCTAAGATAATGGAGGAAGGGCCAAGGGCTATCCTCATTGCCCCAAACTGGCCCAGACAGCACTGGTACCCCTTACTTCTCAGCCTAACCACAGAATCATCCATCAGCCTGCCTCTCACAGAAAAACTACTAACCCAAGAAAAAGGGTCGGTACTGCACCCAAATCTTCACACACTCAGCCTATCCGCATGGCTTACACTCCAGAGGTGGATAACAGGCCATTATTGAGCAAACAGGTCTTGGATATCATTAAAAAGGCCAGAAAGCCAGGTACCAGAAAATCTTATTCTGCAAAATGGAAAAGATTCACTGCATGGTGCCAAAATAAAGGGTGAAAACAGCACCCGTGCCTCTCTCACCTTGATTCTGGACTACCTAGCAGCGCTTGTGCAAAAGAGAGGTGTATGATGTAGAGGAAGGTGTCCTTGTATACCTGCCACTTGTGTGGGTTCAAGACACTCCTGCCGAGATGGTCTGCCAGGGTGTTGTGCTCCCCTGGAATGTACTGGGCTATCAGATGCAGACCCATCATTGAAGCTGTCTGCCAGATAAGCATAGCTAGGCGGCACAAGGAGTATGAGTGTGTTCCCCCCTGTTTGCTGATGTACCACATGACTGTGGTGTTGTCGGTCTTGCTCAGGAGAACTCCTGGTCTGAGGTGGCTCCTGAATGCTATTATAGCTCTGTATACCGCCAGCAATTCCTTCATGTTGATGTGGAGGGTAAAGTCTCCCTGATCCCAGGTGCCCCGAGTACACGTCTCCTAGATAAGCACCCCAGGCTGTGTCTGAGGCACTGGTGGTGATGGTCTAGGATTGGGGAAAGGGTGAAGGGTAGCCCCCTGTTCTGGGTACAAGCTGCTGCCCACCATAGAAATTCCTTCCTTAAGCAGGGGATCAGAGGCAGCTGGTGTTCGTGACTGTGAATGTTGGCTCCATAGGTTCTTGAGATAATATTGTAGTTTTCTCATGTGGAGCCTGGCTAAAGGTACCAGAAGGATGCAGGAAGCCATGTACCCAAGCGCTTGCAGGAACTTCCTTGCTGTGAGATGTGTCTTGTGAGCTAGATGAGAAAAGTAGTGTGAGAAAGCTCTGCTTCTCTGCAGAGAGGAATGCTCTTTGGGCAGATGTGTCCAGGAGGGCTCCTACGAAGGTTATCTGTCTTGTGGGTTGGAAATGGGATTTTTTCCTGTAGATGGTGAATCCCAGAGAGGTTAGGAGAGTTTGGACAAGTTATGACTGCAACAGTGAAACACAAAGAACATCTGCTGGTTCAAAAAGTGACAAAGTATTTTTTTAACCAAAATAAAATTGAGATCCTAGAATGTGGGACAGCCCTCCTACGTGGATTCAAATGATGGATGCTCTTTTGAAAATGTATGAATTAATTCTGGAGAGCAATGGGGATTAACTGGCATGCAGGCAGAAATGGCAAACAAGTGCACTTTACAGAGAAACAGGCTAGCCCAGTTTTGAGAAGCTCACAAAAGTAGGACAAAATTGCAGGGACCCCCAACTGAAGGGGATTCTCATTTTTAAGATACCAGATAGAAAATATTTTCCATTTGGAGATGCAATACTTTCTAGTAGTAAGTTCTCGCCTCCTGGAGCACGTACTCATAAAAATGGTGTCTTAAAGGATTATCTCATACTTGGTATAATTACAACTGCAGGTTATGGTGCTCTGTATTTTATAAGAATAACTACAGCAATTAAGGAAGGGGGCAAATACCACTAAATATGGACAAATGGAGTCACAGTTTAATATGGTCAAGGAGGAGCAATTTAGGTATGCAACCAGCCTATAACAGTGTACAACATGAGCCCCTTGCTTTGATCCAGAAAGTTGACATCTTGTGGGATACACTTTCCGTCCTAGTAGAAACAGACTGTTGCCTCACTGGAAGCAAATGTACACAATCTCTATATAGTATTCCATGACTATTTATCTTTCATTTAGTTTGCTGTGACATGAACACTTGGTGTCTAGTGAAAAACACGGCCAATGTAACAATGATGAGAGAATATATTTTTGAATCCTCAGGTATACAAAATAGATTTGCTGGATGGCTACAAAGGACTGGGGGGGGGGGGGGGGTGAAAATGCTGGTGAAAATGGCTGTATGACAAATTCTACTTTCTTAGATTTTTTTTAAACACAGCTTTATTGAACTCAATTTATCAAACATGTATTCTAAAATCATCATGTTGCTATTTCATACTGAATTTACAAATTCACTTTTTTCATAAACTTTTCGTAAGCTGACATTTTCACGTCAGTAAACCTACATGCTATTCATTACATTTACTTTTGTGCCTTTTCAGTTCTCCCCAACCTTAACTTCCTTCTCCATTATTCTGGTCCCCACTGTGAAGGTAATGGTCCCATTATAAATGCATAACTTCATAACAAAAAAAAAAAGTCATTCAGCAGTTATTCATGCAGGTTTATGCCACACTTAGAATCTCAGATGGATATTTTCAGTGAATGTTGGACATAAACACACACAAGTGTCTCCATACCCTGTACAATGAGAACATGATTTTATCAATACATTCTCATCACATTCTCATGAAAGGACACCTGTACCTCGTGTCTTGTAAAAGCCTTCAATCTGCAGTGAAGTCTGCAGAATGCACACAGCTCTGAATGTTTTTGCTGTTTAGTATACACATGTCATGCATACATTATACACACTTCAGTGCTTTTAGGGTTACAATACCACCTTTAGTTACCAATTCCCTCAAAGAATAATTAATGGAAAAACAAACGGGTATGTCCATGACAATGGTTTAACATTCTCAGGTGCAACAAGATGAACAACAACGTTGCCTCTTTAGCATTTTTTCAGCTGTTAAAACGACAGATTTAATGTTTACTTTCTTCCTCAGATTCAGTATAAGAGCTATGATACCTTACAAATTCTCCTGAAATATACCATTTGCAATAAAAGAAAAGATGCCACTGTGAATGGTTAAGTGAACAGTTATGGCCTTACCTTTACATTGACAATATGGTAGTTGACTCTGGGCTCATACTTCTTTAAAACCTTCAGCAGTGCTGCTACGTTTTCACTAGAAGTGAAAAATTCCAAATATGCCTGAGAAAACATATCAGTGGATAAGGGTTACTTATGAACACACTTGTGTCACCTACCATCTAAGAACCATAAATTTTAAATCAAACTTTTGGTGTTATTCTGCATTTACACTATTATATACAAAACATTCAAGGCCCATTATTCAATCACAGTTTTACTTCGCACTCCAGCAGGGCGTTGAAGCATACAAGTCCAAAAATCAAACAAATTTTAAATATTGTTCTAAACCTGGCAAGTTGATAAAACAGCTTTTGCATGAATTTTCTGAAGGGTATGAAGTTTGAAGCTCCAATATCTGTCATTATGTAGTGACTTTATCCTTCAGTGATGTGCCAGAATATCACAAATTTTATGAAGAACAGACCAAAAATATAAGGCAAAAATCTGGACATACTGTGAAAATCTGGACAGTTGACAGGTATGCCTGAAAGCCCAATCTCACTCTTCCACTATCTGCGTTGGCAGATGGCCCCACTAAAGAAAGATAAAATGTGCAAAGGTACCGAAATCATGCACGTGACGATGCTGCATTAGTATGCATGTTTACAGATGCTTGAGCTACCCTCCAACCCTTTGTGCTTCTACATATAGTGTGTGGTGAGCTAGTAGCTACAATACGACTTTAAATGGGAACCACACTTTGATAGGTCAACTGCAATACTCCTTAAATGAAAATCACACTTGTGTAAAATCCAAGTCTGCAACTCCATTACCACATCAACTTTGTGGAGCTTACAAGGCTGCCACAGGGTGAGAGGAGTTGAGGCCCACTTCCCAGCAACAGTACGATGCTGCTTCAGCAATCCCGATTGCCTCACCAGCCCTGGACATTGGTCGATTTGAGCCTGGGGGAGGCTAAAATGGGTCTGGTACACCTGGTTAACAAGGAAAGGAGATAGTGGAGAGGGAAAATGCTTCTTACTTCTATTGTCTTTGTATCAAAAAGGAGCACATGTGCACTTTTATTTTTAATTGTACTAGGGTTTTCTGCAATGGGTATCTTGTGATTTTCTTTAATGCTTTTCCTCAGCTCAGCAATTTTGTTCTCTCATGTCTCGTAGGCTGAGAGACTGTGCCCAATTCATACTCTACTCAGTTTTCTCCCATACAGTTCACAAGCACAGCCTGCAAAACAGAGAACAAAAAGGATATATAAATACAACTTCCCCTGACAAAGTAAACAATCTTAAGCTGCCAGATGAAGGAAGAGAGGGAAAATAAAAAAGCACTGCAGATCAAATGATATGGCGAGTACATATATGCTTTACCAGTCTTTGGACATTCTACCATGGTTGACTGTTGGGAAGAATCTCAAGCAATATAAGTTAAGCACCTGGGAGTGCAGATAAAGATAATGGCCACTAGGTGAGAGCTCAAGGTACAATCCTGTTAACCATGACAAATCTTATTAACAACAGGGCTAATGGGCTCAACGGCTGAAGTCAAGGTCCAAGCAAAAATTCTTAGTGAAAGTGTTAGTCATGGTATAAATGTTAATAATACAGACATTTATGAAGCCAAGCACAGGAGGCAGACATACCCTTGCTAGAGTGGTCTTTGGTATTATCATTTTCTAATGGGCATCTAGCTGCTTGGAGCAAAAGAATGTAGATGGCAGTCCACTGCAAATCTCCCTCTCTGTGGGGCAAAAGAAACAAAATGAAAGTTATGGACTTCCCATACCAACAGATGTGGAGGAATAGGTCTACTGTCCTCTACAACTTGAGCAGCTCTGCACACAAGTTTGTCAAGCTACTAATTCTTCTATTTTACACACAGTCCTGGGCTGAGGAAAACCCCCAGACATATGTTAACCTACTGAAAGGGGAGTCATGAGGATACGAAACAAGAACCAACCTCGCATTCCAAGCAGGGTTTGGTGGACCTAGTTCTACTTCTTATTAAGTACATACTTTGTATATGTGATAGGACTGGTCCATCGTTCTCATCTTTAGGTCAGAGTCCCAGCCAAACATGCTTCTGGGTGGCTGCTCACAAGGATGGTCTCTCTAAGGTAATATTTCCAAGAGAAATCATAACAAGGGATAATTGGCTAGGCTTACAATGGCTCGCAAGGGCAGTTAGCTTAGTACTAACCTATGAACCTATGAACCTATAACAGTACCTAATCTACAAGTGGGGAGACAATCCTGCATAACAACGTGACAAGAGGACTGGTTAGGATCCTGCCTACCTTGTACAAAAGTCAAGATAAACCAAGTGCCTAGCAAAAGAAAGAACAGTGTCCATCTAACAAGCAGGGTGGGAACTCTAAGATGTGACAGCAAAAACCAGTCAATGGGAGAAAATTCAAACCCCCCAAAACTGTGTCTTGAGAAGGGTGAAATACTGAGCTAGCAACTATATTGCTCAAAAAAAGACAGTTCTAGTGAATCATTAAACTCAATCACAGATAAGGCCTCAAAACACAACAGTACCTTGAAAGATTAAAAATGAGTTAAGACTGAAGAAAATTAAAGCTTGAAATCTATAAGAGTTCAAGGACTAACAGGGATCTGGTAACCCCAAAGAAAAAAGGACAAAAACACCATAGCAGCACTGACAGCAACATAATTAGCTTGAAGCCCCTAGAAAAGTAGGTAAGGGATAACCAGGACAAAGAAGCTACTGATGAATGGTTATCAAGGCAAGGGAGGCTTGTGAAATCTGACAGCTTGAATAAAGAAGAGTCAGCCTGTAGAAGCTCCCAAGTATGATAAATCTTAAATTTCAGAAGATGGTAACAAGACAGTTTATCCTAAAGGGCAAGGCATAGATCAAGGTAAAGTTAATCCACCAATAACACTAGGGAAGCAAAATCAGAGACGACAGACATTCAAAAGCAGAAATGAACACAGTCTGTTTGTGGAAGACAATGGCTTGATGAAAACCCTTCAATCTCAAAAACAAAAGAAGGTAAGACATAACTGAAAACAACAGAGGGTCTGGAATGGCTGATAACCAGTGCAGAAGGATGCCAACAAACTCCATAGGCTAGAATGGAGGAGAGGTGACCAGGTCATTTACAGCTTTGTAGACTTCGAGGTGGCCAAGCTCATGCATGACTGCAAACTTGGACCGGTCATCAACTCCACTAAAGACACTCAGATCCTCCAAGAGGACCACACTTGAACAAAATCATGATTAGGATAATAGTGTAATAGTGTGTCATCAAGAGACAGAAAGGAGAAAAGGCTTTTAGATACTCTGTGCAACACAGGGAAGTTATGCAGAGCTACTTGGGTTCATAGGTAGGTACTAGGCTATTGGCCCTGGGGCCTATACAAGCCTAGCCAAAAAGGTTCCCTGGCTTTCGCCACCCAAAAAAATTATATTCTTGTGCCCCTGTCAAGCAGTAGTGAGGAACCACTTGGAATTTTCATGTCTGGACAGGTAAAAACCAAAAGGTCTACTGTACTGCATAGTATGGGCTTGAGAGAAGAGTAGAGGAAAACGGTGACCTTTTTAAACTAAAGACAGATACTCTTAGTAATCAGCTGATTAAGGCAGAAAGCTTTCATAATGACAGTGATCTATGGTGGTCAAAGGATAGCCTGTTATCCACAAAGGTACTTAAAGCCTCACAGTATCAGTATTACGAGGGGTGTCATTTATATAACCTGCGTAAGATAGTTCATGTTTCCCCAAAGTGTAAGGTGCTACATGTTTTGGGGTTCAGCTTTAGACATTACCCTGATCATGAGCTTGTTCCAGTGTGGTCCTGCTGGAGGATTTAAATGTCTTCAGTTGAGAAGATGACGGCTCCAAGCTTGCAGTCGTCCCATGAGCTTGGTCAGCCAGAGGCATTTAAAGGAGAACTCCACAAAAAAAGTCAAGTTTTTCTTTCCAGAAAGTGGTTTTACTTCCCTGTAATCCAACACTAAAATACTTCACATACAGAAAAAAGCATTATTTAATAACTTTGCCTTTCTTACCTGTGTTTGTTCTCATCTGTTATATCACAAAGGCTACTATGAGTGGCAGAGTAATTAGGTTAGGTTATTTACCCCAACTACACAGCCATTAAGAAAACAATGCCTCAGACAATGGCATTTAAATCGGCCTTACTGGTTACAGATTGCCAGCATTACACCTCAGATAAATAGTGTAACCTGGAGTCATAGCTCTCAACCTTCCATCTCCAAAATGAGGAACACTCGCCTTCATAACGTGGAAAAATGGGCAAAATGTGGAACACCTGCTAACAGCTTACCAACACCTTCAACTAGAAAGGTCACAGGATGGTTAAAATATGCTGGTTTTACTTATAAAGAAGGTCCTTTAATGAATTAATATAATTAATTTCTATTTATTATGGATTTCACTTAAAAAAAATTCCTAACACTGAATGTGTGACAGACTCTTTCAATATGGAACTTTGAGGAACTTCGCGGAACATGAACTTTTTAAGACCCCAAATGAGGTAGGTTCCTCGTAATGAGGTAAACTTGAGAGGTACGCCTGGAGTCTGAACAGAGATAGGGCTTTCAAGCTTAGTTCTCAGATGCAAATGTCTTTCTCTTTAATCAAACTCTCAGTGCCACAAAGAAAGAACATATGTTCATCTAACTCTTACTTTCTGACCATATTTGATTTTGCATTTTTTCTACACTATTTTTTGTAAAAGTGCATTTTTGTTCTGGTATTTTGTTAAATTATTTTTGTGTTGCTCACAGTTTTGTTGAGACAAATCTGTGAGTTTGGGAAAGACTAACAAAGACTAATTCTAGCTACAACATTTCAAACTGTGAATGCAACAGAGAAAAACATCAGCCCAAGTAACCCCTATTAATGACAGGGTCAGAGTTCTTATACTTAAACACATACATTTTCAAGCCTGCCATTTAAACATTCTTTAAAAAGTTGTAACAGAGATGGCCACTAACAAAAATCAAAGGATGCAAAGCAATTAAAAATTTAGATTGATGGTAACAGTAAAAAGTAGGCAGTCACAGTACTGTTGTAAATCGATGAGAGTGAAAACCACAGTAAATCATCACCTTATAACAGGGGTTTCTTTCTGTCCCTCTAAAATGACATCCGGAAAGTGAAGGCTTGACCATAAAGCAAAATCATGCTAAACTATGGCAGCCTCCTTTCAGGTCATTTTGGGGTATAACAAATTAGAACATAATAGTAACCATTTACTTTGATACAGACATTAGTATTGCAATTCAAGATTTGCTGAAAAAACATTTTTTCAGTTTTTGGGTGTGGTTTTCCTTTAACATCAGAGAGGTAGATGTCACACAGAAGTGGTCTTAAAACACAGCCCTGGTGTGTACCATTGAAAACAAGTACCTTACAGGATAGCGTGTCATTAAATCTAAGAATATATATTTTTTTAATCAGTAAGCCAGTTTGGCAATCCAGTGGGTCAAATGGGGGGTTATACTGAGTTTGAGCAGTCTGTCAATGATGCCAGAGTGTGGTATGGTGTCAAAAGACTTAGCTGAATCAAGATTGCCTACATGTATGGAGTTACTCTCAAAGAAGTCAGCCAGATAGGCATGATTTACCTTTTCTAAAGGTTCATAGGTAATTACCAGTTACTAGATGTGTAGTCTAGCATAAAGCCCCAAAGCACTGCCTGGTTAAGTGACTTACTTATGGTCACAAAACAGGCAAATTAAGGCTGAGGGAATCAAACCCTGTACTACAGGAAGCAGCTCATTAACAGTCCATATCCTTAATCTGCTACACTAACAGACTACCATATTGGTTAGGCTCTAAGGATTACAGGTTTCCCATGTCCCCTGTTTATGGCGTCTTCAATGATGCATTCCATCACCCTTCAAATGATGCAGAGAGTCTGACAGTTCTGTAGTTGTAAGAATCCATAGTGAGGCCTCCCATGTGGAAGGGAACTCCAACAGCTGATCTCTACCTACTGGCACATATCCTTTTGACAGGCTGTGGCTGAATTGCTTAACAAGGTTGTCTGATAGGCGATGTTTTATACTGACAAGGAAAAGCCCCGTGTATTATCTGGACCCATAAAGCTGGTGTTTTTCATCTTGGAGAATGCTTTTAGTACTTGTTTAGAAGCGATTACTGGGGGGTGGCAGAGTAGGGACTGGATATTATGTACTGGGAAATTTGGAAGTGAACACGTAGGAGGAGTTAGAGATGAACTTATCTGCACTGGTGAAAAAAGATACAGCATATTGGTGCCTCTAGTGTGTGTGGGGTACTATTTGACAGAGGGAGATTACAAGGATACATTCAATGAAGCATTGAGTATATTTACTTGCAGAGGTGTAGGTGTGCTAATTTATAGAGTGCTCATTAAAGACCCCCACTTGAAAGACTGTTTTTGGGTTAATAGGGAAGGACTCAAACTTAAGGTTTGTTTCAGTGGCTGCCATGGACAAAGTTCTGTCGTTGGTCAGAATGGGGTATGATGTCTGGTTTCGCTGTCAGTGATATGAAGGAATTTGAAGTTATTGTCCAGGTTGATTAGTCTAGAAGTGATGGTGTTTCAGATAAAAACAAAGACACACCACCATGTACGTTACTGCTACCTATGCATGCAAACATAAATGAGTAGCTGGCAGAGAAGATTTGTAAAGAGAGAGCACTATCACTGCTCTGGAAGCAAGTTTCAGTGGCAACGCAAATATCCACATTTTTCTCTTAGCATCGAGCAGTGCTGCACATGCGTCAGATCTGAATTCATGTTTCCTAGGCTGGTAGCCTGAATAGCTTGATGTTGCCTAATGAAACATTCTACAGAAGCAGAAAGTCTTAAGTCAGTAGGACAATGCCCTAAAGATACAAGTGTGGGCCGTCCTTCATGAAAGAGGCGAGAGAGTCTTCTACTTGCCTCCAGGATGACACCTATTGAACTTTTCAGAAGACTATCTTAGCTTAAATTGTGGCATTAATTTCAGTCATGGTAGGACACTACAAAGAATAGTTTCCTTCCAACAACAGACATGCTCAGAGAGCTTCAACACATCCTCTTTATACAGTGTAAGGGTCATACAGCAAGTCATTCACATTTACATGCTCAATGACCATGTCATACTCATACTTGGGGTGAAGCGTTGAGTGCCCTGGTTATATGGTGGTTGCTCACATCTTAGAGGCAGCTGACCAGTATCGCGTCTCTGCTCATTCTTGTGAATGATGCATCAGTCCGTTGACCTATGGGGTCACTCATAATAAGTACACTGTGGATTGCTCTTGTATCCTGAAGGGCTGGGCCAGAGTACTTTGGTGATTCTTGATTGTGATGGTAATAAGAGAAGAATCTATGCAGGATGTGGAATGGATGTTACAATGGTGCTGAGGTTCAGATGAGGTACATATTTATACAATGTCTCATACAGGAGGACTTTGTGGTTTTTAAGTGATTTCTGAAGCATAAGAAGGTTTTATGTTCCTCTTGCAGAGTGCAGGTGTGAAGTCAGCATATATACTGATAAACAGTCTGTACGAGAGTTTTGCTTCCAATTGTAATAAGCATTTTGCATCTCTCACATGTGAACTCATTCTCTGATAATAG
>NC_056726.1:358489424-358609424 GCF_019279795.1 Protopterus annectens | reverse complement strand
TATATATATATATATATATATATATATATACACATATATATACATATACATATATATACACATATATATACATATATATATATATATATATATATATATATATATATATATATATATATATACATATATATATATATATATATATATACACATATATATATATATATATATATATATATACACATATATATATATATATATATATATATATATACACATATATACATATATATATATATATATATATATATATATACATATACATATATATATATATATATATATATATATATATACATATATATATATATATATATATATATATATATATATATATATATATATATATATATATACATATATATATATATATATATATATATATATATATATATATATATATATATATATACACATACACATACACACACATATATATATATATATATATATATATACATACACATATATACATATATATATATATATATATATATATATATATATATATATATATATATATATATATATATATATCCAAGGTAGACTGTGACTCACCGAGACCGCAAAACTATAACAAAACAGTGAAGATTGCAGCAAGCTGGTCCCTTTGGAGGGGGCCTTGTGGTATGGAAAAAACCAAGTAGACACCAGGATGTTTGATTTGAGCGCTTTCGTTCGCACTTTTATTACAAAGTACAAGAACTTCTTCAGAAATCAATACAATACAAGTGCATTCCTTTCATTTTTATACAGTAAGTGATGTCATGTGTGACCTCAGGGGTGGGCAGGTGTTAGTGTAAGCAGGTGCCTGTGGGTGGGAGGGGTCTGCTTTAGTGTTACCTGATCCACTTGAGTATACACTTAATGTTTAGACTGCCATTTAGTCCTGGGTAGCTGTCAGCCCCTAATTTTATTTGCCATTTTAGTTCCCTAACTTCTAGTGGGGTACTGGACTCTTCACTAAAGCTGGTGGCCCTTTCTAATACTAGAAAGTGGAACCTGGCTGGTTTACTGCAGTGTCCTGCATGTTTGGCTAGGGCATTGTTGGGGTCAGAGCGTCTGATTGCCTGGTAATGTTCTTTGACCCTGTCACTGAGTTTTCTGGTGGTCATGCCAATGTAAAAACATTGGCAATGAGTGCACCTGCTGAGATATACTACTTGTGTGGTGTTGCAGTCATATGGTCCCATCAGATGAATAGGTTTGTTATTTCCTATTTTGACTGTGGTGTCAGTGCTGATGTATTGGCAACATATACAATGTCCACAAGGTAGCGTCCCTTTAGGTGTGTTTTGTTCGCTTGGTGAGGGTTTCTTTTTCTCGAACATGGACTTAAGGGAGTGGCATCTCTTGTAGGTAAAACATGGTGTGTTGCCAAGGGATTTGCTTAGGTCATTGTTGCAACTAAGTATGTCCCAGTTAAGTGTCAGGGTATTTTTTATCTGGTTGCCATCAGTGGATATGGGAATCGGGAACCTGGGTTGTGGTTCATCTTTGTCTGACTTTTTGTCAAATTTCCCATAGATCAGGATGGGTTGGTGCCTGGAGTGTCTGTTGAGGCTTACCTCCTTGGCTATTTTATTTACTAACCCTTTTGGGTAGCTTTTGTCCAGGAACAACTGCTTCAGTTGTGTGCTCATGGTGCCAAATAGTGTATCACAGCTGACTATTCGGCTGAGCCTAACAAATTGTCCTTTGATTACATTTTTTTTCATGAAGTTTGGGTGCAAGCTTCTGTAATCAAGCAGGTTGTTTCTGTGGGTGGGTTTTCTGTATAGGTTGGAAGTAAAAGTACCACCATCAGGGTTGTAGCTGAGAGTTATGTCCAGGAAGTTGGCTTGGGTTCCTTTGTCACCGATGGTGAAGTTTAGGAATGGGATGCTGTTCATGACTTTGTTCAGGAAAGCATCTAACTCCTGGTGAGTGCCCTTCCAGAGGAAGAACAGGTCGTCAATGTATCTTTTGTACAGAGACACCTGTTCGAATCCTTCTATGTGGATGAGGGTGTCCTCTTCCCAGCTACAGAGTACTAGGTTGGCGTAAGCTGGGGCAACCTTTGCTCCCATGGCTACTCCTTTTAGTTGTTTATAGATGGTCTCTCTGAACTCAAAGAAGTTGTTCATTAAGACTAAGTTGAGAAGAGTGCATAGGGTGTCAGCTTTTTCAGTTGCCATGCCTCTGTGTGCTGTTAGGTACCTCTTTACTAGTTGTACCCCTTCCACGTGGGGAATGCTGGGGTAGAGGGCTGTAATGTCTAGCGTGACTAATACGAAAGGGGTCTGGTGATGTTCTATTTGGATCTTGTGTATTTCTTGAAGGAAGCCCCACGAATCCTTGAGGTAGAACTTAGACGTCTGGACTATAGGGTTTAGGTAAAAATCCAGTAGTTCGGAGATGAACTCAGTCTTGGTTCTTTTTGAGGACACTATGTGTCTCATTGGGGGGTCTTTTTGGTTTTTGTGGATCTTGGGTATTCCGAACAGGTGCCCCACTGTGGGTGAATCTACTGCCATGAAGTCTAGTTCTTCTTCAGATATCCTCTGTCTATATGCTAGTAGGGTCAGGGTAGAGTCTATGCTCCGGAAGCTCTGTATCACTTCCTCTTTGGGGACTATGCGGTAGCTGTCTTTGTCAGCTAGGACTGTGAGCATTTTGTGGGTGTAGTCTGCCTCAGACATAATCACCACCCCAGCCCCTTTATCTGCTTTGAGGATTCTGATTTGGTCATTATGTACTAGTTGCTTCAGGGCTGCTCGCTCTTGCTGGGTCAGATTGTTGGTCCCTTTGGTTTGTGGTCTATGAAGCTGTGTTCTTATTTCAGCTTCGACTACTTTGGAAAACACACTGATGTGTGTGTTTAGGTTAGGGTTGATGATGCTTTTACGTTTCAGTACTGGTGGACCACTGTAGCTCCCTTCACTGGATTGGGTGGAGCTACTATCTTCCTCTTGGGAGTGAGGGAGCACGTCCGGAGCCTGGGTGTGGTCACAATTACCATAGTTTGGTCTTTGTGGTGGGGGTGTGGGCTCACCTGAGGCTAGAGGGGTGGGTACCAGGGGAGACCATGCATCACTTCTGTGGGCTTGGATTTCCCGCCTCCTTAGTTGCCTGGGTGGTGGGTTGGGCATCTCGTGCTGTGTGTCTGATATGCTACCTGAGCTGCGGTATCTATCATTGTCATGGGGGCCCAAGGCCGCTGTGATCGGCTCAGAAGCTGCGGTGTTCTTATTGAGCGGACCGCTAGGGGTGGCTTGCCTCTCCTTGTTGCCGTCACTTGTGGTACTCTCCTCTCTGGGCAAGGTGTGTGCTGCGGTAGGTTCTACCGTAGTTCCTTTGCCTGCCTTGTGAGTAGTCTGTACCGGGTGGTGCCCTTCGAGTGGACTACGTAACATGAGGTGCGTATCGCTTGTGGAGCGCATCTCTTGTCTTGCGTCAGATATTGCTGAGTCTGACCTGCTCTCGGTGAACAGTGGGGGCACCAATTCGGCTGCATGTGCTCCAGTATTTTTTGTAAAGGAGCGTCTGGCCGCTGTTGGTGAAAGTGTGGGGCTTATTATGGTTTTGTAGCCCGGCATGCTACATCGCTTGTGGGAAATTTCGAGCAGTGTAGGTTCTATGTTGAACCTGCCGTTCGTATGGTGGCCTGCCTCGCAGTTGTGCTTAAACAAGGGACCAGACGTACGTTTGTTGAAGTTCTCTTTGTCACAGTACTTTGAGCCCCCATCGGACCCCTGGTCTTGATTGTTAGCACTGGGGTTTGACTTTGTATTATTTGTGGCTGCAGGTGGGTACTCATGAGCGGAGTAGACCGTAGGTGGTTCTAATGCAGGCTCCGCTTGGTGAGCGCAGTAGTTATCGCCACGTGGGAGGTTGGCGTGTTTTAATGAACTACTGCTGGGGGGTATAGGCGGCATGCGTGGTATGAGGCGCATGGTTCCTGGTCCATATTTGCTGCAGCCTGGGTTATTGTGGTGTGTTGGGTCTGACCTTTTGTTGCTAAGCCTGGGGTTTTTTTTGAACTCAGATTCTACAGTATTGACATTGTTGCCAGCCTTGTCTCTTTCCGTGTACTCAGATACAACATTATTATCTATGACTCCCTTGTATACAGAAACACCATCATTCCCTTTGGCTTTTTTGTTCTTGTCAACATTCTCATACTCTGGCATAGCATTTTTACTCTCAGTGGGGTTTAAACATACATTACCACATTGTTTACCAACTTTAGTATCTGTGTTTGGATACAACTTCTCTTTGGGATCTGCAATACTGTCTTTGGTACAGTTCCTAAGCATGCACATACTGTTGTCGGCATTGCGATCGGTACCATTTTTGGTGATCGCAGCTACATTCAAATCTTTAATCACAGAACAGTTGTATAGAGTTTCATTGTGGCATACTGCTTTAAACGTACTAACATTCTTACATGTGTTCGAGCAGTTGTCTGTACAACTCCCGCTATCACGACTAGCGAAACCTGCTTTCTTTGTATTTTTTATTGCAGACATACAGTTTACTTGACTGCTCCCAGTTTTAATCTTGCAGCAAGTGTAAGGCATGCATATACCGATACTATTACTGTATTGTCTATCTGAATTAGGCATTTCTGCAGGAAAACAATTGTCATTCAAGGCACAAGTTATGCTACATTGCTCTACATTCATTTTGTTATGTACTTTAGTCTTTGCAGAATACTTTTCTCTGGTGCCCATCGGGCCATTTTCGGTGTGTTCCGTGCCGGGACCTGTGCACCCTAGGTATTGCGGCACACTATGTGGACTTGAGGCAGAGTTCAAGTCTTTTGTCTTGTAAGTTACTGGGTTGGTGCCGTCTTTGTTCTTACGGTGCGGCTCAAACATGGGTCCCGCTACGGTGGCAGCGAAGTACGGGACCTGTTTGTCTTGAGGGCTGTCCTCACGGTTAGTGACCAGGTTAGCTGCCGCATTTGAGTGGGAAGCCCCATTATACCCCCGCTCTAAGGCTGGAGGATCAAGTGGTGCCCCGTTAACATACAGCTCAGTACTACTAGAAATGAAAGTACTTACATTGGTAGGTGCCTGTTGTACGGTCCCGTCACTGGTATGTGGCCGCCTGTGTAGAGTCGATGCTGTAGAGGCACCCCTGTCTCTGGTGGCGGGAGCGTTTTCTCGTGGGTCTGTTGGCGGGAAAAAACCTCCGCTTGTAGATACATCCTGAGTGTTGAGCCCTTGGCTAGCGTCAGCCGTATGATCCAGTCTCCAGTCGCCTTTCTCATGAAATAGGTGCCTTAGATTTAATTTTCTACAGTAGAGTTTTAGGTCTACCAAAACTTCCATGTTGTTGGCTCTCTGGGTGGGAATAAAATTGAGGCCCTTGTTGAGCAGAGTTATAGTGCCTTGGTCGAGGGGGTGTTGGGAGAGATTGTACACCTTTTCAGGTGCCAATGCTGTGGGACATTTTGCAGTGGCTGCGATTATTGCTCCTGCCTTGTCTTGGCCTTTCTGGGCCATCTGTTGTTTATTGGGGTGCCCCTTTGTCGACCCCTGCCTCTCCCTCTGCCCCTCGTGGTCTGTTGCGTCGGGGGAACTCTGTGTCTCTGATCGGTCTTGTATAAGTCTCTGCCTGCCTCTAAAAAAGGCTCCGGTCCGGTTTCTTGGTCGTAATTTGGTGGTGGAGGCACTCTTCTGTTATCTCCTGACCTTTGCGGTGTGTTGGTGTCGCTGGTTGCCGTTACATGGTTAGCGGTGCACGGCGTGCTGTGCCTTGTGTTTGGACTGGCTCTTTTGTCACTGTGCTTCGGTGTTCTGGTCTGTCTTGGTGGTGGGGGGGAGTCCTTGTTGCCTTCGTCGCTGCTGGTGTCTGGAGAGTTTAATCCAGGTTCGGATGCCCCTTTGGCGTTGTAGCTTCTGGCCGGGTACGCTGTTTTGTTATCGTACTCAGCAATGTCTCTATTGAGTTTCTTTCTTTTTAGTTTAATACTGCGTTCCACGTGTTTGGCGATTTTGTCGCTGAGACCGAGCCACTCTATGTTGAGGCGATCAAACGCAGGGTGCTGCGTGATCGTGTCGTTTATGCCTTGCGCTTGTTCCTTTAAGTCTTTCATTTTATTTGAGTATATATATATATATATATATATATATATATATATATATATATATATATATATACACATACATATACATACACATATAAAAAAAGTATATATATATATATATATATATATATATATATATATATATATATATATATATATACATACATACACATATACACACACATATACATACACATATAAAAAAAGTAAAGTAAAACAATCTGCCATCCCAGTTCCATCCAGGAAAGGGTTCTGTTTTGATTTTACAAAACTGGAGCTATTAAATCCAAAACAGCAAAATGAAGCCTATAAACTTACCGGAATGTCAAAAAAAATGTGCATTCTGAAGAAAGCAAGACTTGGCACTGAGCCACGTCTTCTATGCACATCACAAGCCCCTTCGGAATTCTCGTGTGGATTGGGGGGGGGGGGCTTCACACTCAACAATCCCAAACTTATTTGTAACAACTTCAATGTCACACATACATTCCCCTCTTCTGTGTGATCTTGGAGGTGCAAGTTCAGTGGGTGTGGAGGGCAAAGCTTTCAAAAGGCGAGTATGAAGAGGGCTTCTCCCTACAAAAACATTTTAAATTCTGTAGCTGCATTTTTATATAACATTTTGCATTCAGTGGCTTGGGTTTGGAGTTGCAGACTTCAGCATATTCAGATTCATGATGTCAAAGATGACTTCATGAAGGTATTCTCTTTCACTTCTGAAAAGTTGCTACTGGAAGTTATGGATTTCACCAACTTAAAGTCTAATAAAGTATACTACAGGTTTCCAAAAATGGAAGTTGATGACACACCTACACCCAGTATACACTATATCACTGGCATCATTTACGATTTCAACAAAATAGAGGATTGTGAAAGTAGTTGCCATTTCAAAGGATGGGAATGTAAAGGAACCAAATCTCACGGAAATTCCAAGCCTATCCGCTCACAATCCTTCCAATGTTACGGAATCTGGTGAGTTCATTTTGTATGCTCTTCTCTCCCAAAGATCAGCATGGCTTCAAGCCAGCCTACAGCACAGCTCTTATGCTATGTCTAACTGACAATATTTTGAAATTTGGAACACGATACCTGGTGGAGAAAATGCTTTTCTATGGGTTATGACTAACTCAGCCATAGCTTTTTTTTTTCTCCAAAAGACTTCTGGAATGGACTTGCCTGACAGTGCCATTAGGTTCATAGGTTGCCTTCACAAGCCTAGCCATAATAATTCCCTGGATATTTCTTCCCACAATATTTACTTCCCTGGACCCCTGTCTAGCAGGGTGACTGACGTGATCCCCAGGGTGAATTTCCTATCTCCCATCCAATCGTCAAGGTTCCTTTTGAAGAGGGCCAAGGAGGTGGTCTGCTTGACATGTATAGGCAATCTATTCCAGAGTCTGGGGAGTCTCTGGGTCAGGAACCTATCTCTCCAGCATGTTTTGTTCATTGTGATGACAAGGTTTAGATCCCTGAAGCGTGTGGCTCTGAGGGATTGGGATTTCTTTAAGTGGAGCATGTCCAACAGCTCGGGGTTTGACATGGCCTTGTATGTTAAACAGAGATCGCCTCTGAGTAGACGATATGCCACAGAGTATAGCTGGAGTTTTTTTAGACTGTCCGCATAGGCCATCTGCTTTAGGCCTGTGATTCTTTCAGTGAGGTATTTCTGCGGCCTTTCCCCCTGTTGCAGATGACTTGTGAGGTACATACCAAGCAGGGGGTTGTACTCTATAATGGGACTAATGAGGGATGAGTACAGTGGGACAATGACCTCCTTTTTTCTGGATGAAAAGCCCTTAGTGATGAGGTGTGCCACATAGAAGGATTTCCTGACTGTTGTGGCGATGTGGTTATTAAAGGTGAGACCACTGCCCACCTGTGTCCCAAAGTCTCTTATCTCACTTTCAGTGTTGTGTACTGCCACCTATGTGGTAATTCATGGGTGCATGTTTTTTCCCCAAAGGGTATAACTATACATTTATTGGCATTAAGCTTGAGCCCATGGCTCTGGCACCAAGCATCTGTTTTTGTAAGGCCCTTTTGTAGAGTATCCACATCACCTGGGGATTCAATAATGGCTCCCAGTTTGTAGTCATCTGCGGACTTAGTTAGCCAGAGTCCCTTAGTGTTGGCCTGTACTTCAGAGAAGTGGATGCCAAACAAGAGCAGTCCCAGGACTGAACCCTGAGGTACTCCACTTGTCTGGAGCTGGATTTGGAGTCTTCTACTTTAACAGTCTGGGATCAGCAGAATCTTAAGGCTGTGTAGCTGATGAATACTGTTGGTACTAGGACCGACTCCAGAACTCAGTACTGTGGTGTTGAAAGATTCTGTGCTCAGTTTTCTGCTTATCTTGCTCTT
Source organism: Protopterus annectens (assembly GCF_019279795.1). NCBI lineage: Eukaryota > Metazoa > Chordata > Ceratodontiformes > Protopteridae > Protopterus > Protopterus annectens. Next base: position 358,600,984 of record NC_056726.1, on the reverse strand, counting down.
TATTACAGCCATAAAATTCATGAACATACAGCCACAGGGATTCCATATATTGAGAGACCAGGTATCCTCAAATGTAGCAAATTCGCTACAACTGCACTGTAGATGACCCAAGTTCGTCCCTCACCAAGAAAACTAGTGCCAGCCTAAAAGCTTACAGTTAAAAAGAAAATGAAAGCTTAATCACTGGTAGGAGACTAAAGCTGAAAAATCTCAACTATCCTGGAATATTAAAAGGGCCAGGGAACATGGTACCGAGCCAAACCAGCAAAAGCAAAGTCACATATTCAAACACCTTGGAATACAAGACTTGACTTTTAATATCCTTAAAGAACATGAAGTATCATTTGTTTTAAACTGTACTGCTGATACCAATTTTACAAATGACATTTCTTTTAATTAGCAGCACAGTCTTGGTGGACATTTCAATGGTGGCACTGCATTCCATATGCAATAGAAAGCCAAATTGCGCACGTGCATACCACCTTGGAGAGGTTATGCTGTTTTATTCATCACAGCCTTTTCCACTACCACATATAGCTATCCTTAACGTCTTCTCTTTGTTAATAGAAGACCAATCGCATTAGTGAACAAACTGTTTTGCGATTTTTTTTTTAGACATGCAATCTGAGCTCTCCCCCTCAAAATAACAGAAGGTTATTAATAAACAATACAAATATGCATTCAGTAAAATGAAATGCAGGTGTCCTTCCTCAGTCACAACCTAATTACGCAAAGAAAAAACAGCAGAAAAAATATAGGTGTAAAAAAGGGAATAAAGAAACAGTAATGGGCTGGCTTAGCAAAAAAAAAAAAAAAAAAAACTATTTTAGTAATACTATTGAATTCCTTACCTGAAACTCACTTGATAGAGGAAATTACACTACAAGTGAGGATGACTAGACAAATGCACCTTGAATACTACAAGAGGCATCTAGAAGCAAAAATAGTTCATCTTACTTAAGAGGGACTGGCTTAACCTCATCACAAAAATGGTACCAAGACTGAGGACTGATGAAAAAGCCCTACAGACGGCACACACACATCAAGAAATACTGCACCGTTATCCAGAGATTTTCTGCTGACATACTGGCCCTTAAATGTTCTTGGCAATGTAACCAATCCCCGAGTCTCTGTGGCAGTATTATATCTGCAGTGCTTCTTAAATTCATTTGTATGCATTAAACAATACTAGTTAATTAACATCAGTATAATCAATGGAGAAACAGTTAGACATTAACTTTCAGTAGTACAATACTTAGCATATAAGCTGAAGTCCGACTCTGGAAGACCCGAACATTCAGATTCTTCAAAAAAAACATTCTTTTAGTTTAGACTTAAAATGTAGTTCACTGTTTACTAATTTCTTATGTGCAGGGAGAAGGTTCTATACAAAGGATCCAAGTCTTGTCAAGACTTTTTCCTCAATGTTTGTTTTGAATCTGGGTCTAATTTTGGGATATAATCCTGATTTCCTCTAAAAGAGTAGGATTGACCCTCAGAAGGCAATTTGGCTATTAAAGGGTGGCAGTGGCAGCGTATTATAATTTTAACTAAAACTGAACTTAGCAATAGGCTGGCTGCACTGTGTATAGGGAGACAGCCCAGTTTTAGGACATAGTGATGGGTGCAGGTACTTGCTAACAGAGTGAATCTAAAAAGTTTTATTTTCTGCCATACAGAGCAAGCAAAGGAAGGTCACATTCTAATTTAGGGATGAGAACATTTTTAGCAATTGCTTTTTGTGCTTCATGGGAACAATGGTGGGAAATGTATCAAAAGTTTCAAATAGACAACAGGTTTTTTAAAACCTGTTCAGTATGCCTTGAAAATATCAGTTTTGCCCATTACAGGTAACAAGAACTCTGATAACAGCATGGTTTAATACCTACAGCTTTTCATTAAGGAAAAAAAAAGATACTGTCAGTAATATCCAGTCAAAAGTACAAAGTATACTGATCATGTTATATGCAGAATTCAGATAATTTCCCGTTTTACAGGGGTGGATGTCTAGAGCAGAGTCCTTGATTTACACTATAGACAAGAGCTACTTTAAATCAAAAGAACTTGAAAAAAAAAGACAGAATAATAAAGGAAAATGGTCTATCTCTTGCATTTGCAAAGTCATTGGCCATTTTTTCCCATCATCAAATACTCTCATCTCAGTAAGACACAAGTCTGCAGGTGCAGGCAGCTGCCATGGAAAATTTACAAATATTCTTTCATGGATCTGCAGAGCTAATAGCCGTTTCTCTCTCCTCTCTTCTCTATATCTGCTTACTACTTTACTTGGACATGAAGCACAGGCTGTAACATTTTCGAATGGGTAAAATTAATCTGAGGTTAGGTAATGCTTGTGCAGCCGTTGATTTGGTGCAACTACTCCTAACAGGAGGGGTAAATTTCCTTTGTTCAAAATGTACAAAGATCATGCCTGGTAAACTTGGTCAACTTCTTCGAAACAGTCACCAAAGCCATGGACGAGGGGAAGGCTGTGCACACCACCTACCTTGACCTAGCCAAAGCCTTCGACACAATTCCCCACTCTGGCATAACATATATACTCTCCCAGCTAGGCATCAACATGTATGTTACCAGATGGGTAGCTAAATGGCTCACTGATGGCGCCCAGTCAGTCAAAATAGGGGAAGCCATCTCCAATAGTAGACCCGTAATGAGCAGTGTACCCTAAGGATCGGTCTTGGGGCCTCTACAGTTTGGGATACACTTTTCTGAGGTGCAAACCAAAACCAGTGGTCTGTGGCTGACCAAGTTTGCAGATGACTGCAAGCTAGGTGCAGTCTTAAATTCCCCTAGTGATGTGAACATCCTCCATGAGGACCTTACCAAAATAATGACTGGTGCCAGAAGCATGGCCTCAAACTGAATTCCAGGAAATGCATCATTATTCCCTTTGGGGAAAATGGCATTCCCACTAATTATCACATTAATAACAATGTACTACGCACGCAATCAGTCGTGAGGGACTTAGGCACCCAGGATGATAGCAACCTGACTTTTGACCACCATGTTGCCTCCTTTGTACAGACGGCTTTCTACATTGCCCACCTCATAAATAGGGGTATTCCATCCAGGAACAAGGAGGTCATAAAATCCCTGTACTCCTCCCTTATCAGACTCATTATACTCCCTTCGGCATGTACCTTGCAAGCACATGCAGCAGCTGTAGAAACCACAGAGGTTCCTGACCAGGAAAATCCATGGTCACAAACACATATCCTATACAGATAGGCTAAAAGCTCTGTCCCTCTATTGAATCTCATACAGATTGCTCAGAGGTGACCGGTGTCTGGCATACAAGGCCATCTCAGTCCCAGCCTTGATGGAGTTGTTGCATATCTGTAAGTCAAACTCCACTCACACAACCCACACTCAAGGCCTTAACCTGGTCTGTGACATCAATAGAACTTGTTGGCACGATAGATTTGTGTCCCAAAGACTCCCCAATCTGTGGAATAGACACCCTCTCCATGTCAAGCACAGTACCTCTCTAGCCCCCTTTAAGAGGAACATGGATGTCTGGATGGGAAACAGAAAAAACACACCCCTGTTATCTCACCTGTGTCCCTGTTGGACAGGGGTAACCGGTGCGGACTTTGAGGGAATATGGGTCAAATTCTTGGCTAAGCTTATAAGGGCCTCCGGGCCATCCTATAAACAAAGTTCTAAGTGTGTTTTCAGTTAAAAGGGGGTAGTGGTTTTGAAAATTTAGTTTTTTTGAGTGCTTTCTTAAAGCAGAAAGTCTTCAAAATTGTGGCATAGGTTCAAATGGAGATGAGAAGAAGCAAATGCATAACAAATCAGGCTTCTAAACATTAGTGTGTGCATGTAAGCACAAAGATGGAAATACACATTGAAATGAATTGCAGTGCAGAAAAAGTAGAAGTAATAACTTCTATCGTAACGGATACTCTGTCCATATTATCAAGGAATATAAATGGCTTGCCTGTATAAACAAAAAGCAGAGTACTGAATTATATTAAGAAATGTAAGGTGCAAAAAGTAATATAGGAGAAGACCCATTTGGATAGAAATTAACATGTGAATTTGACAAATAATTTAAGGATGGACATTTAGCAGGATATCAGGGACAAAGAAAAAGGGGAAAAATAATACTGACGGCTAGAGGGGCTCCAATAGTGACAGAAAAAAGACAACGGTAGTTTTGTGACAGTAAGGACTACTGTCAGCAGAAGAAGATTTTATTTACTTATTTTACATTTGTTTACCGGGATAGTCCGACTGGATACATGTCCATTTTCAGCGGAGGCCCGGGGTGAAAATCTCCACAATATGCTGGCATATATATTTATATTCCACCAAAAATAAACAGTCATTATGGAGCTTAAGTGAATTTAGGGAAAATAATTCATTTTTGACAGGTGGTATTTATGGATGGGGACTGCAACTTAGTTTGCACAACTGAGGATATATCAAGAGATGTGGTAGAGAAGTATAACAAAAGCAGGTAGACTTTTAAAGAAATATGACAGTATCTGGTATGGAAGATGTGAATTCACTAGGAACTGTAATAGAATTTAAATACTATTCTCAGAGTATAACTGGACTAGACTGGATAGAAAATTATAGGTTCATAGGTGATTACTATGCTAATTGCTCAAGAGCCCTTACAAGCCTAGTCAGTTTTACCCAGATTTTACCCAACTTTCTATCCCTAGGGGAAAGAAAACTAGGTTCAGCAAGCAGGATTTTGAAAAGTTTTACAGACTGCCTCTGTCCATAAGGTATACAGGCACCACCCTAGGAGTGAATTTGTGAGTGAATTTGTGATTTCCCATCCATTGGTTTAGATTGCGTTTGAAGATGGTCAGGGATGGGCTCTGCCTCACATGAACAGGAAGCCTATTCCAAAAGTGGGGCAATCTCTGGGATCCATAGCGGTCTCTCCAGCATGAGCTACTCATTTCTTTTTTTATTAAACAAGAAACATCTTTATTAAGATATCACGTATGACATAACGCAATCTTACATTTATATAAACGAAAATAAACCATACCGACATAATTTCAGTTGCAAACATTATACATTACAAAGCATGGCAACACAACTGTAGCTGTAAACATACATCACTTATCTATCAAGTCATTGTCAATCAAACATTACATAGCTCATTCAAATCTTGCCTTCTTTTAAACCTCATTCCTCCTCTGCATGTATTGTTCACACAATTCCCATTTGCTCCTACCCTTTTCTAAAGATCCCAATTCCAGTTTTATCTCGTTACTATATTCCTTACCTCTAGTACAGTAGGCTTAGACTTTGACTTCCATTTTCTAGTAATTGCTTTTTTGGCACCCTTCGTAAATTAGACTCAACAAGGGCTTACTATGTCTAGGCATACACCAATTTGCTCACCCAGCACCTCTGACACAGCAGTCTGCAGAGAATTTTAAAGTCTGCCAACTCCTTACACTCTCAGAAAATATGTTCCTAGTTACCTCTTTCTTCCTCATCACACCTCCAACATTTGCTGTCTACCTGAGGAAAAATGCTTTGGAGATTACTTGGAGAATAAAATACCCATGTAAACACTTCCAAGCAAAGATCCTAAATCTTCTAGACTTTGTTGCATATTTGGTAGACATGCATATAAACCCCCATTGTTTCTTTGTGAATTGCCTCTCCAATCCATCTTCTCAATCCTAACTTATTCTGATTGATTCTTACAGTTATCATGAAATCTTTTATATGCTCTACTAATTATTCCTTTCTTAATGTCAGCTTCTGTTCTGTATTCTACTAAAAGCTCTACCAGTGCTGGTCTTTCATTTAGGACCCACTATTTCTCTCTCTTTGTCTGTACTGTAATATCAATCCTTGACAGGGTAGGCAAACTCTAACCTGCAGTCCAAATAAATGCTTGGCCTCTTCCCATTCTATTACCTCTTCCCTCTGTAGTTATTTGCTCCCAATACCTTGGTTCCTTTGCCATTTTTTCCAAGAAATTCCAGCTCCCTCTTACCTATTGTCTGTATCCCCAATTGCAGTCATCCCTATTGGCAGAACCTCCTTTCTCCATTTGTGTGTTGGCTTAGTTTTTAGAATAATTTCTGCTACTTTATGCATATAATATTCTGCATGATTATTATTCTCCTTAAAAAGGTCTCCATCCAAAATCCCAGTCTCTCCTTGGTTCTTGAACTTCTCCGTTTCATCTCTTTCCAATCTGAATTACAGTTTTCTGCTTGTGCTATGTATAGGAGCCTTAAACGTGTTGCTCTGAAATACCACTTCAAATAGGGTAATCCCAATCTGCCTTGTTCTACTGGAAGAATCAGCTTATCCCACTTGACACTAGCAGCCTTCCTCTACCAAATAAAATCCTTCAGCTGTTTATTAATTGCTATCCACAACTTCTCCTCTGGTTGATAAAAATATGCCCAACCTGTGTATAAGGCTAAAGAGACTTAACATTTTAACTGTTTGTATCTTACTATCAATATCCATACAGCAGAGCATCCATTTTCTCAGTTTATGTATTATCTTTTGTTAAGTCTCTTCCCACATATCCTTAGCTGCTACACCAGAATCTTCTTTAATTCATACTCGTAAATACTTCACTTTATCATGTTCCCATAAATATGGATATTGCTGAACCAATTTGTGTGTGGGTACATAATCTACCTCTACTGCCTTTGTTTTAACTTCATTAAATTTGTATCCCACAAATATATGAAATGGTCTCAAAATGTTCAACAAACACTGTAATGTTCCTTTCTGGTTTTGTCAGATATAAAACATCATCTGCAAATAGAGCCAGCTTTTCTTGACTACCATACCAATTATATCCTTGAATTTCTGAGTCTCTTATTTTCTTTGTCAGTGGTTCTAAATATAATGTAAACAACAAAGGGGAGAAAGTACACCCCTGCCAGGTTTCTCTGCTCAAGCAGAAATTATCAAACAGGACCCCACCCACTATTTTTTGCCTTCGCTACCTCATATATCCTCTTAATCAACATTATAATTTTATTAAGGAATGCAAATGTTTCCATTGCTCTGCACATAAAGTACCAGCTTACTCTGTTAAATACTTTCCCTACATCAAGACCAACCAACAACAGTGTATTTTCTTACATTATGCTTCCCTCTGGATCATCAGTGTTCTGTTAATGTTGCCAAATGTTTGCCTCCCCTCCAGAAGAATTTTGGTATCACTTTTTCCATTCTTTTAGCCATTATAGACAAAAACTTTATAATCATGGTTTAGGATTGAAATGGGCCAGTATGATGCCAGATCTGATGGATCTTTACCCTTTTTAGGTATTACAGCTACCACCACTTTCTTCCAGGATGTTGGTACTTCTTTTAAAATACTGTTAAACAAAACCTTCCCAGATCTTTATTAGTCTTCCCTCCTAGCTTCCAAACTTCCAAAGGAATACCATCTATTCCTGGGGACTTTCCAGTAGATTGGATTGGTTACATATCACCATTTTTATCTCATCTCCTCCTATCCTGTTAGTAATTCAGCCTCCTCTACCTCTAACCTTGGCATATTTAATTCTTCCATAAACATTTCCATTTGTACCTTTTCTTGATTTCTGTATTTCTCTGCTTTATACAGACTTTCATAGAATTTCTGAACTATTTCTAAAACATCTACAGGATCTCATTACCTTCCTTGTTACAGGCTCCCTAAACCTGGTGACAGCCCCTTACTACATTCTGTTGCCAGAATCACTGTGCTAAAAGTTTTTGTGTTCTAGAGTTATTATCAAAAAACAGTTGCTGAACAGCAATCTTTCTAAACTCATGCATATTATCGAGGTAATCCCTTATTTTCTGTCTAGCATTCTACAGTTATTCCTTTTCTTGTTCTGTAGGATTCCTCCTATTTTGCAATACTTTATATTTGTCAGCTTCTCTAAATAATTCTTGTTACTTCTTAACCACATCCCTCTATTTTCACCTTGTTTTTAAACTCAACTTTAATTTTATCCCACTCCCTAGCTATATTTTCAGAAGAAATTTCTATCTTCTCTAATAGCGCCTGAATAATTTCTACCACCCATTCATTAAATTCCTCTTCAACAGACAAGAAGGAAGGTGCCAGTGTCTCATTTTTAGGATCACTGGAGGTTACTAGGCTAACGGCCCCAGGGACCTTACAAGACTAGCCAAGTTCAACCTGTATTCAAGGGTGTCTGGTTCAAGCAGACAATAAAATCAGCACCTATTTGCCCTCATCCAAGAGGGACACAGGTGGCACCCTCAGGTTGAAAAATTAAATTTGGAGATCGAAAAGGATTTATTGTTTGACCAATGGAATAACTTATATCAGAAACAATTTTTGATTGTAGAAAGTAAATCCAAAACAGTCCATGAAAGGAAATGTAAGAAAATAAATAGAGATTTAACACAATATAAGGACAATAGAGTATATAGATGGTTTAAAGAAGAGAATAACAAAGCATACAAACAAAACTTTTACGATGACTATAGGAAAAAAGAAAGGAATATGTGGGAAAAGGAAGGAAGTGTTGATTATTGCAATTATGAAGGTTATGAGGACAAGGGTGGGTATGAACAAAATTTTCAGAGAAATTGGAATCCCCAATATTGGAAAAAATCGAAGGGTACGGTAGAAAATTACAACAGAAATTACAACCAACAACAAACGTACCACAAAGGAACGAAATGGATGAGGTATTGAAAGTTATGAATAGTGATACAAATAATTTGACAGTGGAACCTGCTGTTAAGAACAGTGGGGTTCAGAGATTGGATGAGTTTAAAATTTACAATTATACAAATTTTCAGGTTGATGAGGTACACTATAGATTATTGTCTAAAGGTATGAAATTTATACCAACACCTAAATATGATTTTGTTGATCATTTGATTGAAACCAAATTATATACACGTAAACTCAACCTATCAGTTATGTTTCAAAATAAAAACAATAAGACCAATCCAGAAATAGATAAGTACATTTGTTCCTTATATGACCCCAATGGTTGAACTTTTTGAAAAACAGGTACATAAGGATCTATACAAATTATCCAATATGGTTAGGAGACATAAAATTTATGACAATTTAACTAAGGATGAAAGGGATGAGCTTAGAAACTTGAGAAATAACAACAATATTCGATTGATGAAGCCTGACAAGGGAGGGGGGATAGTAATATATGATAAAATGGAATATAGTGCGAAGTTAAACGCACTTCTCACTGAAACTGGCAACTATGAATCTATTTCTCTAAATGAGATAAATATAGCTTATCAGAGGATTAATTCTTATTTAGAGGAGTTTTGGATTGATAACCGCATTAACAAAGACGTTTATGATTATTTGAAAGTACAGCATCCAATTTTGGCGGTTTTGGTAGGGATTCCTAAAATACACAAAGATATAAAAGATCCCCCCTTTAGACCTATAGTGTCATGTAGTAAAGCAAAAACTTTTCCCTTAGGCAAAGCAGTTGATATTTGGCTTAAGGAAATTTATGTTGGCATTCCCCATTTGTTAAAAGACTCGTGGGACTTTTTAAGAAAATATCTTATTCACATCGAAACAAGCAATCTTTTTTATGTGACAATAGATGTCATTGATTTATTCTCCTGCATTCCCAATGGACAAGGTTTGGATATGTTTTGTGAAAGCATTAGGAAACATACCAACCTGGATTGGGATAAAATTTGTCTAATTATGGACTGCATGTCACTAGTTTTGGAGAATAATTTTATATTATTTGAAGGGGAATATTTTAAACAATGAAAAGGGGTGGCAATGGGTTCAGCAAGTGCACCCATATTTGCCAACCTTGTAATGTTATATTGGGAAGAAGAAATTTTATTCAAAAACGAATTATTCACACATGTTATCCATTATACAAGGTTTTTAGACGACATATATATGTTATGGAAGGGTAACATGGAAGAATTGAATAATTTTATGACCTTCATCAACAACAGCAGTGACTTTCTCAAATTTACTCATACCATTAGTAACAAAGGTACAGCATATCTTGATACTATTGTGACTCATGATGAAAAAGGTTTTAAATCAAATATATTTAGAAAAAATACCTTCTCAAATGATTATGTACATTATGACAGTAATCATCCTAGGAAGATGTTGCGCAATATTTACAAAGGTCAGATAATTAGGGCGGCTAGGATGACATCTAGAAATGATGAAATGCTTGTGGAGATAGAATATATTACCAATCTGTTTAATGAGAGGAAATACAATAGAAGAATGTCATATGATGTTAAACAGTATGTTACATCTCAGAGAGAGCAAAAATATCAACCATTACTAGGTGCCATTGTTCCAGCAGAACAAGAAAAAGACTTAAATAATTGTAGTAAATATCAAAAGGCTTGTATATTACCTTATACCCCTTTTGTTAACAAAATTAAAGAAATTTTGGAAAAACATTGGAGCATATTTCGAGTGAACCCAGAATTATCTAAAATTTTAGGAGAAAGGTCCCTTATAGTTTATAAGATGTCATATAATTTGAAGAGAATATTAGAATCTGGCAAAGAGACCAACTTTAAAAGGGGGGAAAGTGGTGGACCAACATCTACTAAAAGATGTGGAAACTGCAACCAATGCAAGTCCATTATGGGGCAAACTGAACTTATTTTAGATAATAGTAATAAGACAGTTATTAGACTTGCTAAGGGTAACTGTAACACACCCTTTGTTATTTATATTGCCAAATGTGTAGAATGTATGGCATACTACGTTGGAAAAACTGAGAGGGCTTTTAAAAGGAGAATTTATGACCACTCATACTGTATTAGAAGAAAGGATAAAAACAACGCACTATACAGACATGTGGAATGTGAGGGTGAGGAATACAGTTTTAAATTTGGTATTTTAGAACACATCAAACCAGAAATGAGAGGGGGTAGTATCAAAGATTTACTTAGTTATAAAGAAATATGGTGGCAATTATTTACCGATGCAGCTACAGCACCGGGTTTGAACGACACCACAGCAGTAAAACCTTTGTTGACCAAACAGTAAAAGTCCCTTTGAATTATGACATCAATATTATAAGTTGCATGTGAAACATAAATATTTTTTATTACAAAACATTTTCAACAACAACACAAAATGTTTTTAACCTTGATTTTTTTTAAAAAGTGACTTCTGTAAGAATTAAAAATTGAATTTTTCATTTTTTAAAAATTGAAATATACTACTATTTTTAACTTAGATTGTTTAACATTTAATTCATAAAATTGAATCATGTTATATAGAATTAACAATACAGGTTTTGGGAAATTGTTATGTTTAAAATTTCATTTGAATTATATTTATTTTGTTTTACATATCAAATGTTATATTTATTGTTAGACAGTCAAGGGTTATATTAGATGCATTTGCTAAACCAAATTCATTGAGTTTAATATGAATACACAATTGCATCTATGTTATATTTATTTTAACAACAAAGGACTATAAGAAGGACTTGTTATTAACAAAACATTTTTCATCAACAAAATGATTTTTTCCACTAAATGATTTTTTAGTATTAAATATTTTAGTATTAAATATTTATATATTCATTTTTTTAAATAAAAGTATACACACATATTCTTATTTATTATGGTTCATGGTGAGCAACACACACTGAATATCAATTTTGCACACCAATTTCTATAGTGTTAATCATTTAAACTATATATAGAACACACAATTCACAAATGTTTTTTTAAAACAATATTAGTTTTTTTAAATAATATGAATTGCTTATTTTCATCTTTATAATTTCATTATATTTCAATATACAATTAACAGACCATCAATGGTTTTATAAAGAGAAGTTGTAATATATTATGTGAACATGTGTTCACACATTATAGTATGTATATTATATTTATTTAATATAAGCACATTTGAAAGTATGAAATAAGCCGTATGTTGCACTAATGTAAATTATCACGTATTGTCAACATTTGTTAAGTATTTATTTTAGAGCGTATACAGAGGAGTTTATGACATTAGTAGTGAACAATATATATAAAGGGTATATAAATTTACCTTTATTTTTATATCACTAAACATATGTATTGAATTAAAATTTATGGTGCGTATAACTTTAAGCGCAACTATCAGCAGTTGCAGCTTCGTGCCAAAAAGATTATTTAAATGGTGATTTTTAAAAATGAGGTAGTTCTGAAGAAGCCTACATTTGGTAGGCGAAAGCGCTTAACCTAGGAAATATTTTTGTATTACAAAAGAACCTTGGAATACATTTGTATCATTTTTATGTGTTTCGTGAGTTGTTTCAATAAACGTCTGGCTTGAGTCGCTGTTTGCTGCGTTTCCTCCGTTTGTTGCCTGAGAAGATAGCGGAGTGGTAACTATTTGTTTTGGGTTCGTTTTCCTTGCAACGTATTATTTCTACAGATCTTGAAGACCCTGAATTTTCTTTGTAAGGAGCCTCGGTAGTCTCTCCAATTGCTGCAGGTGTTTGGAAAGAAACATACCAAAGGGAGCGTTGTGCTCTTATTATTGGCTTAATGAAGGAAGAGTACAGGGGGGTTATAACCTTTTTTTCTGGAGGTAATGCCCTTACTTACGAGATCAGCAATATAAAATTTCCTTCTTACCAGTGTGGAGACATGGTGATCGAAGTTAAGGTCGCTGTCAACTTGTGTACCCAAAATATCTCACCACCGACTAAGTGCTTAGAGTATTGCTACTGATGTGGTAGTTTGCAGGAACATCACCCTAGCCAAAAGGGATGATGATGCATTTTTTTGCATTAAGTTTAAGACCATGACTTTGGCACCAGTCAGTCTGCATAACACCTAATTGCAGGATGTTGACATTGGTAGGGGTTTCAATGATCGCTCCCAATTTGCAGTCATCAGCAAACTTTTTCAGCCACAGTCCTTTAGTTTTAGCCTGTACTTCAGAGAAGTAGATTCCAAACAGTAGGGGTCCTAGAACCAATCCCTGTGGAACGCCACTGGTTATGGGTCTGCTGGAGGAGGGGGAGTCTCCTATTTTGACCATATGAGCTCCATCAGTGAGCCAGTTTGCAACCCACCTGACAATATATGGGTTGATACCCAACTGGGTGAGTTTATCAATGATGCCTGAGTGAGGGAATGCATCAACGGCTTTGGCTAAGTCTAGGTAGGCCATATGCACAGATCTCCCTCGTCTAGGGCTTTGGTGACTTGTCTCAAAGCAGTCCACCAAATTTAGCAGGCATAATCTCCCTTTGACAAAGCCAAACTGGGCAGGGTCGAGTATTTGGAAATTTCCTGTATCTTTGGTTAATAAGGTCCATGATGATCCGTTCTGTGGCCTTACAGATAAAGCTGGCCAGGCTAATGGGGCTATAGTTCCCAGAGTCTGTGGATGCACCACCCTTTGTGCAAATGGATGACAGTAGCCATTTTCCATTCTTCTGGGATGAAGCCACTGCTTAGGCCGAGACTGAAAAGAATGTTCAATGATTATGTTAATTCCTGTTTTAACCCATGTAGAACACAGCCTGGGATGTTGTCTGGTCCCATAGAGGCTATGTTTTTGGTCTTGATGAGGGCATTTAAGACCGGCTCCTCTGAGATACTAGGTGGGGGATAGGTGTTAGGGATGCTTTACGGTATACGGGGCAGGGACAGGGGAGTGAAGTTTTCACTGAATCAGTCAGCTAGCAGGTTTGTTATATACACAGGTTCTATATTTGTAGCACCATTAACTATCAAGTTCAGCATAAATCTGGGCCTTACCTTTGAGGTGACAAATGTAACTAAAGAATGCCTTGTGGGTGTCCTTGTTCAGGGAAGCTAAACTGGATTTGTGGCTAGCCTTGAAGGACTTCACTAGGAGGATTTGTGGTTAGCCTTGAAGGACTTCACTAGGAGTCTTATTTGCTTGTTTAATTTGAGAAAGGAGAGTTTCCAGTTTTTGGTACCATTCCTTCCTACTCAGACAGCAATTTCTTTCTCTTATTGTATAGCCAGATTTGTTTTTCCTTGACGATCTTGCTTTGGTTCTATTAGGTATGAAAGAGTCAATACAATTTCACAAGTGTTTGTGTAAAGCATTGGTGTATAACTTAGCATAGGTGTCTGTTCCATCAGTGGGCGGAAGGGCTATGAAGCTATTTATGCCATCATGTAAGAGGTTGTAATTGGTCTTGCAGAGGTTTTTTAAGTCTAGCTGTTATTGGGGGGGAGGTCTTGTGTTATACTTATTTCTAGCAAGACTGATTTGTGGTCAGATCTCACCAGGGATGGCCACACACAGTGGTCCCCTGATGTTGGTCACCACAAGGAGGATGCCCAAGCCCCTCATGGGTGTGTCAACCAGCTGGTCCAGGGCACTGAAGTTAACGAAGTTCAGGAGCCTTTGAGCAAGCAAGTTAGAACAAGTATAATTTACCCAGTCTATGGACGGGTAATTAAAGTTACCCAAAACCAAGGTGTTTGGGTGTATATTGACGGACTCAAATAGATCCAAGTAGGATGAGTGGATGTCCTGATTCACGGAGGGGGTCTTATAGCTGTCAATAACCTGAAGAGGATTCTTACCTACAGTCAATTGCAACTGAAGTTATTCAAGGGATTTGTACCGTACAACCAATCTAGAGGTGTATTCATCTTTAATGAATACTAATACACTACCTCCTTTAGTTCTTAAGCCTTAGTTTGTGGTCTGAATGTGTGGAAGGAAATGTAACCTGGTGTAGCTGGGGTGCTCTCCGCAGCCTTAAACCAGGTCTCCATGACTGCACAAATGTTAGCAACTTCCAGGGTGAGGAATGCTTCTAGTGAGTGCAGCTTCTAGTTTGGACTCCTAGCATTTAGCAGCATAACCCTGAGGTTGTTTTTAGAGGGTATGTTTACATATGGAATTTTGTTCTTGTGACATTGCCTAAAAAGGCACTATGGAGATGGCAAGAGCCTTAGCCAGTTATCAAAATCCTAGGGGTTGACAGATGAAGACCATCTCTGACAAAGCACTGAGGGCTGTCGACCATGTCATTCCAGGTTGACAGATATGGGATCCCCTTTGAATGACACCAGAAACTAAGCCAACTGTTGAAGTCAATAATTTTTTGTTTGTATTGAGGTATCATCCTAGGTGAAGGTAAAATGCTGCTTAAGGCTAGAGACATACCTGCCTGAGACACAATCAGAGAGCTCCATCATATCTCTCTTCATATAGTCCAGGGAAGTACGTCTTAAGTCGTTCACACCAGCATGGACTATGATGGATTCATAACACTGCCTGTTGAAAGACTTGACTGTGTGTGATGTGGCGGATCATGGCACCTGCTAGACAGCTGACCGTGAACTTTTCCTTACCCAACCTGGTGAGAGGGACATCTATGTGGTGCACAACTGAATCTGGTGAGACTCTGGTGTGTGATATATTATGTGTACTATGTTCTGCACAGGATGTTATTATACGAAGCATGTTTTTTTTTTTAACAAGAAACATCTCTATTAAATCATCATGTATGACATAGGTTCATAAGTAAGTACTGGGCTATCTGCCCAGGGGCATTTATAAGCCTAGCCACAGAGTGATGGCTTTCGCCTCCCCATTAGATTAGTAACCTGGGCCTCTGTCTAACAGGGCTCCTGAAGTGATCCCAGGGTAGAACTTACGATTACCCATCCACTCAAGATTTCTCTTGAAGAGGGTCAGAGGAGCTCTGTCGAATATGGATTGGGATTCTATTCCAGAGTGAGGGGAGTCGCTGGGACAGGAACTATCCTTCCAGTATGTCCTGTTTATTGTTGTGCATAGGTTCAAGTCACTAGAACGAGTGGTTCTGAGGGATCTCGTTTTTTTGAGGTGAAGCATGTCCATTAGTTCAGGGTTTGACATAGCCCTATACGTCAGGCATAGGTCACCTCTGAGCAGACGGTAAGCGACTGAGAAGAGCTGGAGCTTTAGTCGTGCTTCATAGGGTAATTGTTTAAGGCCCTTAATCCTCTTCGTGAGGTACTTCTGTGGTCTTTCTAGTTGTTGCAGGTGTCTAGTGAGGTACATCCCAAATGGGGCATTGTACTCTATTATGGGCCTAATGAGTGAGGAGTAAAGGGGCACAATCACCTCCTTGGATCTGGATGAGAAACCCTTTGTGATCAGGTGTGCCACACTGAAGGATTTCCTGACCATTTTGGCTATGTGGTTCTCAAAGGAGAGCATGCTATCTACTTGGGTACCCAGGTCCCTAATTACTTCTTCTGTACTTAGTGGATTCCCATCTATGTGGTAGTTTGTAGGTACTTTGTTTTTCCCAAATGGGATTACTATTCATTTTTTGGCATTTAGCTTGAGGCTGTGACTTTGACACCAGGTGTTTGTCTCTGAGAGACCCTTTTGCAGGATGTCTGTGTCAGCCGGAGAGTCAATTATTGCACCCAATTTAGAGTCATCTGCGAATGTCATGTTACCCTTATATAAACGAAAATAAACCATAGTGACAAAATCTCAGTTGCAAACTTTATACATTCCAAACCATGCCAACTCAACTGTAGCTGCTAACATTATGCATCACTTTTAACATATCCAGTCAACCATTATATATCTCATTCAAATTCTGCCTCCTTTTAAACCGCATTCCTCCTCTGCATGTATTGATCTTACATTTCCTATTTCTTCCTATGTAATTTGCTCCTACCGTTTTCTAAAGAACTCAGTTCCAGTTATTTACCTCTGTTACTATCTTCACTACTTCTAGTAAAGTTGGTTTACTTTAGATAATGCCGCGTGGTCAGAAATAGTTACTGGGTGCATATCAAGACCTTCAATTAAATGCACATGTTCCTGTGAAATGTAAATTCTATCTAGCTTACCCAGTTTTTGTGCCTTGCGGAAATATTTAAATTCACTCAGAGCCCCTAGTACTTAATTCATGGTCCATGCCAAATATTTTCATAAATGGTCTTCCTTTGTTATATTTTCCATTCTGGCCCCACCCAAACACATCTTCACTGCTGCAAATCAAATGACAGTCCCCGCCTATAAGTAATATGCCTTGCTGAAAGCGGATTATTTCTCTCAGAATTCTCTTAAGCTCCATTATAGCATTTTTCAGTGGAATGCAAATACATGCCAGTGTAATCCTCCTCCCTTGCCAGTAGCCCCTTAGTACTAAATACCTGCCATTACTGTCTTTATCCTATTGGATCTTCTCTTGCAATAACATTAAGTACTCCTCTCTTCCTTTGGCTCGGGTATTCTGCTGAATAACCATCCTAAAAAACTTAAATTCACATGTTCAGTTCATTCCAAGTGTGTCTCCTGTAGCATAGCTATTTGCACTCTACATTTCGTTAATATAGTTAACTGCTCTTTCTTTTATCTGTGAGACCACTGACATTTAAACACATTACAGACATCATATTTTTGAAAAGTATTATTCCCATCCTTTATGTATAACAATATTTTTTGTTAAATGTCTAGTTCCAGCTTTTGTGTTACATGCATTTACTGTTTTACAGTTTAACCTTTTATACAGTTGATTCTTGTCATCTCCATTTTGAGCCTATTTTGTTTTATTGAAAGCCCTCAAAGAAAAATACAAACACACCCCCAATACCCCCAAAACTTATTAATTTAATAATAACATACACAAAACTATGTACATCTTCAAATATTGAAGTTTTATCCTCTTAAAAGGAGCAAATTTTCCAATCGTCCAGGCACACACACAGACATGAGATAATAAAAACACAGACTGTATCATGTGTCTTAACAGCTGTCTGCCTTTGCCTTATCTTTATAGCTCTCTCAGCTGAAAAAACACATGAATGTTTTCAGAAAACATTTTCTCCAAGCCATTTCTCTTTACAAGATTATCTGCTAGAGACATGAAAACCATACACAAAACTGCCAAGCACACATTTGTTTACTCGAAAAAAAGCCATATAATATTCAATATTTTTTTTTCATTTTCTTGCCTTCTCTTAACACTTGTTACTAAATTAAGCTAATGGCATTAATCTAGACATTCCCCTATGCAAGAATGAAAAAGCACACTATTTTTTCTTTTATCATGCTCTTTTAACCAGATTTTTCTTCTTCTCTCTCTCTCTCTCTCTCTCTTTTTTCATTTACATTGCAGTGCCTATATTTCTTAAAACTGAAAAAGGAGAAAGAGAGAAGGGAGAAAAAATAGGAGCACCTATTTACATTAGTTTCTCAGTTACAATTAAAAATAACTTGGAAAATGTTACTTTATAACATACAAAGAAAATCATTCACCATTAAGATAGTTTGCTTTACTTACAGTTAACTTTTTCCCTCCTTTTCCACTCTCCTACCTATTTTCCAAACATTAATGACATGAAATAGAGCATATACTTTAGCGTCACCTACAAGTTTAACAAAGTCCAAAAAAGTCCAGTATTTCCAGATTTTATTAATTATTCTGTCCTGTTTCACAAATATAATTATTGCTTTGTAGTCCCACATTTGTCAGTTCAAGTTAATGATTTTATTCTCCAAACATTAACAAGAAGTAGGGTATATGCTTTAGAGTCCCCTACAAGTTTAGCAAAGTCCAAGAAAGTCCAATATTTCCAGATTCTTTTGCTTTATTCATGTTCACTAACATTTCCCAAATCCAGTCTCTGCTTCATTTCCAGTGTTCTCTCAATTCTTCTAGTCAACTCTTGTGTTTTCCCTTTGAAACACTGGAAAAGGTTTCACTGGCACAGTTTCTCTGTGGACTTTATTACCAGAACAAGAATCCGAATCATCTCCGGTTTCACAGTTCACATTTTGTTGGACAAACTTCTATACTTCTTTAGCATGTACTTCATCAAAAAATGATTTTACCCCTTCAGTTAAAATATTTTGAAGATAACTGGGTACAGAAGTTTGAATCTCAAGCCTGCTTCTCAACATTCCCTGAATAATGGAATACATTTACTCCTCTGCTGCCTGGTCTACAATGAGTAGTCACTCTACAAACACTCTGCAGTGTCCCACTTTTAGTACTTTGTTCTTCTGCCATAGTTTTGTCAGAATCAACTCCTTGTACTGGTAAGATTGCACATCTTTACTATTAAAGGTCTAGGTTGTTTTCTTATGGCCAAGTTTGGTGCACAATGTGCCCTTTCAATTAGAAATTCCTGCTGTGGAATACTAGTCCAGTTGTATACTTGTGCTTTTATAGAATTAATACAGTCTGTTCCTTCCAGCTTCTCTGGTACAGCAGAAAATCTCAGGTTTTCCTATGTGCTCTGTTCTCCAATTCTATTACTTTTTTGAAACATTTCTTCTTGTACAGTCTCATATTCAGCCAGCCTTTTCTTCATTTTGACTTCTCTGAGTTTTGAAATATCACCTTATCCAAATATCTGTTTAAAGCTTCTTCCATTGTATTCCAATCTTTTATTGTTCGAGTTGATATACTCCAACAGTGTTTCATTTATTTTAGTCAGGTCTATGCGCAATTGCCTTATACTTTCCTCTAGGTTACTGGAAGTCATCGCTGGAGCTTGCACTGCTTTTTGCTGAAAAGCTGCAGTACTTTTCAGTGCCAGTGTTTTTTTCATCAAGTTTTGTTGCGGATTTTCCTTCAGGACCACTGTATTTCTTTTTTCCTGGCATCCAGGCTGTGCACTTAGTAGCCAGTTACTGAAATTTGCCCAGACATCACATTGGGAGAGCTAGAATCAAGCTGTTACTCAATGTGCAGATGTCTTGGAAGTCCGGCATGATGTATTCATATCAGAGATCAGGCATAGATCTTTGGAGCGGGTAACCGTAGTGCAGCTAGTTTTGCAAATATGCTGCATTTCCATAAGGACTGGGTCACAGAGCATCTTGTAGGTCAGGCAGAGATCACCCCTCCGTAACTGGTAAGAAATGGAGTACAGTGATAGGACTTTTAAGTGGTCCACACATGAAATGTTGGTTATAACCTGTATTTGTTTAGCGATAAACCTCTGACAATGCTCCAGCTGTTGCAGGTGCCTGGCAAGGTATATGTCAAAGGGTGCAATCTACTTGATTACTGGTCTGATTAGGGCTAAGTACAGTGGTACTATAACATTCTTAGATCTGGATGTCATGTCCTTACTTATAAGCTAAGCCACATAGAAGGATTTCCTCACCACTGTGGACACATGGTGGTCACAGTTCAGATTACTATCAGAGTACCCAGATCTCTCACCACTGGGACCATTTTTAGCAGTGTGCTATCAATGTTGCAATTTGCAGGGGCATTTGATTTCCCATAGGGTATTATTATGCACTTCTTCACATTTATTTTGAGGCTATGGCTCTGACAGCAATCATTAGTCTGCGTCAAACCATTCTGTACGATATCATCATTTGGGGAGTCTATGATTGCTCCCAGCTTGCAGTTATCAGTAAACATGTCAACCAAAGGTCATCTACATTTGTCTTGACATTAGAGAAGTATATCCCAAACAGAAGGGGGCCCAGTACAGAGTCCTGTGGTACTCCACTGATGACCGACCCCTTGCTGGATGTGGATTCCCTGACTCTTAACATGTGTCCCGTCTGTGAGCCATTTACCTATCCATCTAGTGACGTAAAGGTTTATGCCGAATTCTGTAAGTTTATCTCTAATACCCAAGTGGGGTATTGTGTCAAATGCCTTGGCCAGGTCAAGGCAGAGAGTATGCACTGTTTTACCCTCATCCATGGCATTGGTGACTTACTCAATGAAGTCCACCAGACTGAGCAGGGTAGGACCTGCCCTGGAAGTTGAACTGGGTTGGGTCTACAGTCTGCAGATTTCCTCTGTCATTGTTAATCATGTCCATGACTATCCTTTCCATAGCCTTGCAAACAAGTTTAGTCAGACTTATGAGTCTGTAGTTTCCTGGATCCATTTATGGTTCCCCCTTGGCAAAGAGATAACTGTTGTTGTACTGACTTGTCCTGTCTTGAGACTATGGTTAAATAGAGATCTGAGTGGGTCTGCTAGGTCATCTTTCAAGCTATTTAATAGGCACCTTATGATTTCATCTGGGCCCATTGATGCCAAGTATCTAGCTTTAGAGAGAGCAGTGACAACTGGGTTCTTTTGTGATAACAGGCAAAGGAATAGTAGGGGGTATTTCACGGGGAGTGGCTGGAGGTGATGGGTGAAATTTGAGCTGAATTTCATCGGCCAGCAGGTTTGCTATTTTCTCTGTCTGCGTAAAGGTAGTACAAACTCAGCACATCATTGAGAATTTTGTTTAAGATTGCAGCCATAACTAAAAAAAATGGCTTGTGGTTATCCTTTGCTTGGGAGGCTATTTTAGTCTCACATTTACCTTTTGAAGATTTGACAAGTTCCCTGATTTGCCTGTTGAGACTAACAAGGGATTATTTCTTCTGTTGTGCATCCTCCCACTTAACTTCTACACAGAAATTTCTTCCTTCTATTGTATAGACTATTTATGCCAGGGATCCACCAGGGTGACTTGTTTTTACAGCTACACTTAGTTTAGTTTGGTCAGGTACTGTCATTTCTATGCTATTTAAGTGGTTGTACAGGGCATTCATGAATACTTCTGCATAAGCCTCCATGTTTTGGGGGTTAGAGGGAGCTTTAGAATTACCTGCGCTGTTACTTAATAGAAGGTAATTTGCCATGGAAAAATTCTTTAGGATTTTAGTGTTTGATGGGGTACTACCATTACATTTATTTCAAAGGAGACCGATTTATGATCTGACCTTACCAATGAGAACATTGGAGGGGTAACGCTTCACCATGTTTGTGAGTACTAGGTCAAGAATACTTGAGACCCTAGTGGGAGTGCAGATCAGCTGCTCTAGAGCACTTGCATTGACAAAGTCTAGGCATCTCTGAGCCTGCATGTTAGTGGTTGTGTACGTTTCCAGTTTATGTAGGAGTAGTTAAAATTGCCTAGGAGTAGTGTGTTGGGCTGAATGATAAGTGATTCTAGTAACTTCAGGTATGCGGAGTGGTTTTCATGGTTCACTGTTAGGGACCTATAGCTAACAATGATATGATGAGGGATTTTGCCTATGGTCAGCTGGACATGGAGTAGCTCAAGTGAGTCATCCTGCTTGACTAATCTAGAGGTGTGATTTTTTTTTTTTTTTATATAAAGTGAAACACCTCCTCCTTTTATTTTCTCCCTTTCCAAGGGACGTCTGAATGTATGACAGGCATTGTAGCCTTGCACTGTCGGGGTGCTTTCTGCAGCTTTCAACCATGTCTCTAACTGCACAGACGTCCGCATTCTCCAGGGTAAGGCGAACTTCCAGGGAGTGCAGTTTCTTATTAAGACTCCTAGCTTTGAGCAGTAGTACCCTCAGTTTGGCCTTGGAATTTGTTAAGTTGGCAGGTCTGTTGGTTTGGCACTGCCTAAACAAGACACTGTGGGGTGTTTAATGCCTTGGCCAATATTTGAAAGCTTAGTGGTAACAGGTACAGACCATCTCTGGCAAAGCAGTGTGGTCTGTTGATTATGTTGTCCCAGGCTGACAAATACTGGATCCCCTTGGAATGACACCAGTAGCCAAGCCAATTACTGAAGTTAGTCATTTTCTGTGGTATCATTCTTGGTAAGGGTAGAATGCTGCTCAATGCAAGCTTCATACCAGCCTGCGACACATATTCAGACAAGTCCATAGTGTCTCTCTTCATATAGTCCAGGGAGTTAAGGCTCAGGTCATTCATACCGACATGGACTATGAGTCATACTTGTAGTTATGGTTGAGTGACCTGAATGTCTGCACAATCTGAAAATCCTGGCCTCCAGACAACTGACTGCAACCTTCTCTTTATTCAACCTGATGAAGGGGGTGTCCATGTGTCGCACGATGGTGCCTCCTATGACTAAGATGTTTGAATGTGTGGCATTTTATCTTAGGGCCTTCCTTGTGGAGACATTGTAATGTGTATTTTTATGTGGAGTGGTTAGTGTTGCTTGGTTTTGTTTGTATGTGGTTTGTGAGGGCACAGTACAGAGGCCTCTGACATTTCGGTAAGTTACTTCTGAGTACCTCCACATGTGTGGCTTTGTGTGTCAAGACCTTGTTTTAGTTTAGGAAATGATGTGCATGTGCTGGCAACCTGGCATTTGATCTGTCAGTGAGAGTCGGTCTCAGTTTTCATACTGTAACTACATCTCTTGCATTCTGTGCTTGCTTGTTTCAGGATTAAGAGGTTGTCAGCATACAAGAGACAATTGCTACAATGTCTCAGGATGCCCATGTCCATAAGGCTAGCCACAGAGATAGCAGGAAAGTGCCTACCATGGTTTCAGTTTTTTAATATGGGTTAAACCTGGGAGAAGAGTTGGTAGATTTAACTGGACTGGGATGATAGCACATGGATGAAGAATGGGTGCTATACTCAGTGTGAACTGCAGTTATCTAACAAGCCGATGCTGTTCTGCATGCAACTCAAACGTTCCTTGAGCGATAGGGGGACTGGGGAAGGTTGCAGAGATAGTTTGCATCTATACAGGACACTACTAACCACCTTTATGTAAAAAGCTTAGTGTAAATACTCGGCTTATACAGAATCAAAAAAAACAAGTTTTACAACAGCAAGGCCTACAGACCAATCAGAAAAACACACAATAAGCTTTCAGCTAGTAGCCCCCAAGTTAGGTTTGCTGCAGCAAACTTCTGCCACAAGAACGCAACCAGAAAGCCTTCTTAATGTAAAAATGCTGGTTTTAGAACTTAAGTGCAGGGATACCACACAATCTAGATACTGCTCTCCTGTAAAACTGGCAAACACATTGTAATTAAGTACTACAGCAGCAGTGGAAACAGTTCAGCTTTGAAACTCTACTAAAGTGCAAGAAACATGGCAATTAATACAGTATTATGAAATTCAGTAAAAATAAACAGCAAAAGTGCACAACGATACTTTCATTCTTTTAGCAGAAAATGGCTTTAGAGGCAGCAGATTCTCTCCAACTCTCAGACAAAGCAGCCAAACCAAGAGCAGCTCTGAGATACTTCATAGGATTATGTATGTTTAATTGAGAGCATTGAAAGACATCATGCATCAATAAGAACCAAGGTAAAGATACAAACTAATGAAGTAAAAATGAGACACTGGCACTGTCCTACTTATCTGTTTAAAAGGGAGGAATTTATGGAATTGGTAGTGTAAATGATTTGAGAGTTAGTAGGGAGGATGGACATTTCTTCAGAAGGGTAGCTAGTGAGTAGGAAAATTTGACAAAATATACTTTAAATACAGGGAAAACAAGACAGAACCAGATATAGGAAAGAGTTGTTGTTGTCTTTCGGCTTTTCCTGGTTAGGGGTCACCACAGCGGTACTCCGGTCCGCTAATGATATAGGAAAGAAGTAATGTAGATTATTAGAGGAACTGACAAAGAAAGTACTGCAGGATAAGCGGAATTTCCCACAACAAGAGGAGAAACAACTGCAGTATTTATATAATATGTCCAAGTTTAGAAAGACTGCTGTTAAGCAACTACTGTTTGATAATTCCACAGCACAAAAACATTTAGCATGACTTGGGCAGCAGAATGGGTCATCACCTAACTTAAGGAACCTCTGACAAGAAAGAACCAGAGGTCCTATACATGTATTGGAGATATTTAGGAAATTTTATCAATATCTGTATGAAGTAGAGGAATATGGAAACCAAGAAAATGCACAAATGGAACTATTTATGCAGGATTTAATCTTGACAAGGCTAGAGGAAAACAAGAAGTTATGTACTCACCATAACGTTCGATGTATGTAGCCCATCTCGCTTCACATTCTTACCCATGAGTTTGGAGCCGAATATCAGCTCCGACTCGGCCAAATCTTTCTAGCTCGAAGTCTTCTATTGGCTGGGCTAAGCAGGTATCCCATGATGCACTGCTCCATATCCCCAGATCTAGTTTGCTGCGAACACTCATTCATACCCCATGCATAACATCCAGGTAAAGAAGAATAAACTAAAAGTGAAGGGAACTCTGTAAATCAGACCTAACCTCCAGATCTTCCAGGAAGGGGGAAGGTGGGAGGGTAAGTAAGAATGTGAGGCGAGATGGACTACATACATCGAACGTTATGGTGAGTACATAACTTCTTGATGTTATGTAGTCCAATCTCGCCTACATTCTTACCCGTGGGACAGCGTCCCTAGCACCTACATCCTGGGAGGCTCATAGGAAGATACTCCTGAGTACTATGGAACCAAAGGAAGACCTGCCCCTAGATACCACGTCCAACTTGTAATGAGTAACAAATGTGTGAGGAGAAGCCCAAGTAGCTGCCGCACAAATATCATCCATAGACAATCTGGCTTGATAGGCTGTAGATGTAGATACAGCCCGAGTAGAGTGAGCCTTGACTGGAAACGGTAGGTCTTTACCTCCTGCAGAATAAACGAAAGAGATGCAACTGGAAATCCATCTGGATAGGGTGATTTTGGAGACAGGGGACCCAATTTTGTTTTCCGAAAAGGAAACAAATAGTTGATCTGATTTTTGGAGATCTTTAGTTCGGTGCAGATAGAAATGTAACTGTCTGTGTACATCCAATTGATGAAATTTAAATTCTGCCTTGTTTGAAAAATGAGGAAAAAAATACTGGCAACTCAATAGATTGATCAAGATTAGATATGGACGCCACTTTAGGAAGAAAGGAAGGGTTTGGTCTAAGAGAAACCCTTTCCTTATGAAAGATCAAGTATGGATGTTTGATAGAAAGGGCTTGAATTTCTGAAATTCGCCTGGCTGAAGTGATGGCTGTTTTACAGGTCAAGAATTTTAAGTCACAGGTAGCTGCAGGCTCTAATGGTGGTGAAGTAAGGGCTTACAGCACAAAATTTAGATCCCAGGGCATGACAGGTTCTGAGACCGGAGGAAGGAGTAATAGAGTGCCCTTCAGGAAAGCCTTACAGAGTCTGTAAGCCATCAGACTAGGCTCATTATCAACATGAAAGTTAGAAATTGCTGCCAATTGAACTTTAATGGTAGCTGACGCTGAGCCCTGATGGAAAAGCATAGACAAAAACTCCAAGACTGAAGCAATTGGGGCTGTGTAAGGGTCAATTCCTTGGGTATGAGCCCAAATAGAAAACCTCTTCCATTTGCTAGAATAAATCTTCCTAGTAGAGGGCTTATGAGAGGAAGATAAAATATGAACTACCTCAGGTGAAAAGTGATGAAGCCTAACTAATGACGGAAGTGGAATAGCCAGGCTGTCAACAGGAGGATCCGCAGATAGGGGTGGAACTGTCCCGACATGTGTGTCAGTAAATCTAGTTATGGGTCCAGAATCCAAGGTGTGTCCACAATGTAGAGGTGGAGAAAGGGGAACCAGACTTGACGAGGCCAGTGTGGAGCAATCAGAATCATTCTGCTTCCCAAGGATTGTGCTTTCTGAATCATTTTTGATAGCAAGGGAAACGGAGGGAAAGCATAAAGCAGACCGGAGGGCCAATCGTGAACTAGAGCGTCCCTGGGTGACTTCCCCTGTGGGGGGGATCAGCGTGAAGTAGCTGCTGCATTTGGCATTGAGAGGGCTGGCAAAAAGGTCACACCAAGGCTGACTCCCATCTGCTGAAGATTCGTTCTGCAACTAGACGATTCAGGAACCACTCGTAAGGCATCAGAATAGCTCTGCTTAGCCTGCCCGCTATCACATTGGACTTCCCCGGAATGTGCGTTGCCACCAGAAACCGTTGGAAAGATACTGCCTACTGCCACACTCGCATGGCCTCTCTGCACAGGGGGTATGATCTGGTTCCCCCCTGCTTGTTCAGATACCACACCACTGACATGTTGTTCGAGTGTATTGCAATAGTCCCTAGAGGTAGAAAGCTCTGAAGTGCCTGCAACGCAAGTAGCACTGCCCTCATCTCTAGAACGTTGATATGCACATGTATCTCGTGATCTTGCCACGTGCCTTGGACTGTCCTGCCGAGATAATGCCCCCCCACCCCATCTGGGAGGTCTCCGTGGTCACTGTGGCAACTGGGGTTGGTGGAACAAATGGCTTTCCCCTGCCCAGATTGTTGGTGCAAAGCCACCAACTGAGATCCTGTTTGCATCTGTCCATGAGCAAAATAGGGTGGGAAAGTGGAAGTTTTTGGAAAGACCATTGAGCAAAGAGGAGCCATTGAAGGAGGCTCATGTGCAATCTCGCTAGAGGGACCAACATAATTGTTGCTGCCATAGTCCCCGGGAGTTGAAGAACCAATCTTGCCTTCGCTTTCCTCAGGGGAAGCAGGGCGTGCACCTGTTGCTGTAAGACTGCTTCTTTCCTGCGGTTGAAAGGCTCGCATTTGAATGGTGTCCAACTCTGCACCTATAAAAATGACACACTATGAGGGCAACAAGGCAGATTTTTCCCAGTTCAGTGTTATGCCCAACTGTTGACAGAGAGTGATGGTAGCATCCCTGGTTTGGATTAGTAGATGCCTGGTGGGGGCGGAAAGGAGCCAGTCGTCCAGATACGGAAACACTTGGAATCCTAGACATCTCAAGTGAGCTGTTACCACCGCCATACACTTGGTGAACACCCTGGGGGCTGTGGTGAGACCAAAGGGCAGGGCTCGAAACTGGAAATGACTGGCTCCCAGCCAGAAGCGTAGGTGACTCCTGGATGCCCTGTCCATTCTGACATGGTAGTAAGCATCCTTGAGGTCGATGGAGAACATCCATACTTCTCCCAACAATGGGCGAATCGATTGTAGTGTGACCATATGGAATTTGGACTTTTGTACATAGTTCAGTTGGCTGAGATCTAATATGGGTCTCAGGTCCCCTGTTCTTTTCAGCACCAAAAAGAATCTTAAGTCCCTAATCCGATCTGGTCTGAGGGGACATGCTGGATGGCTCCCTTTCCTAGCAGCTTTGAAACCTCTGAAGCTGCGTGATCCTTTTGACTGGGTGGAACGTCCGGGATTTTCCTGACTGGAGAGAGGTCTGATGAAAAGGGGATGACATAACCTCCGGAAATTATTCTTAATACCCATTGGTCCTGGGTGATGCTTTGCCAGGCTTTAGGGTATAACAATATTCGACCCCCGACTGGCTCCGGAAATGCACAGTTGGGCATCCCAGGAACGACGGTAGGGAGAGCCATGAAAGGAATCGCGATCTCCCGAATTGCGGGGGCCCCCTCTGCCTCTAGGGCGGCGTCACCCTGGATAACCTCCCCCTCCTCTGCCTCTGGAGGGGGACTCGCCTTGTGCACCAAGAAAAACCTCTGTGATTTTTTGAACCACATCTTCCCACCCCGCTGGGCCTTGGAGTAAGGCCTAGAGGGAAGTGAAAAATGGACCCCTACAGCAGACAGGGTCTTTCCCAGTTGCTCGAACCTGGTGAGGGTGTCTTTCACTTTGGTTCCGAACAAAGAAGAACCATCAAAGGGGGCATCAGTGAAAGAAGACTTGAAGGCCTCCGCAAAATGACAAAGGTGCAGCCAGGCTTGCATTCTAAGGGTGACTCCTGAGCTTGCTGCCCTACTCGCTCCCTCGGCTGCATATGAAATGAGCCACATGGAGGAGTAAACGATGGAACTGAGGGTAGACACCTGGGCGTTAACCGTCTGGGCCACCGCCTCAGGCACGTTACCCACAAGAGCATCTCTTAACTCCTTGAGTAGATCTCTCTGGAGCAGAGTAAAATGAGACAGGTAGTTAAGCGACCGTAAGATTTTGCTGACGAGAGGGTATGCTTCCCGTACCAGTCCATGGTCCTAGACTCCTTGTTAGGAGGATGGACAGAGGAAGAAGTCGCTGCTACTTCCTTCTGAGTGGCTGCCGCCACCACCATGGCATCCATAGGGACTCCTTTGGACAAAAACTCCTTACCCGGGGGGAGCAGAAAGAAATTTATTGGGTCTCCTGGGTACGGGTTCCACAGAATCAGGGTTCTCCCACACCCTCCGACAAATTAAATCCAGGAGCTTGTCGAAGGGTGGGGAAACCCAGGAGGCAGAGGGCTGAGCACCAAAGGCCTTTAGGAAGACCGACTCTTCCTTGGAGGGGTCTTTGAATGGCCAGTCACCTCTTTGTTTCAATATCTCCAGGATGTCGGAGAAAGAAACATCATCAGAGGATGACTTGGAGGACCCCTCCGATTCCTCGAGGTCAGTATCTGAGGGGAGAGACTCATCCTGGGAGTCTATGTGCTTCCTCTTGCACGTTTTCTTTCTAGGGGGCTCCTCAGACAAGAACTCTGAAGTGCCCTCAAACTTGGGGATCAATCGTGGGGGTATCCCTAGGCCTTGGGGCTCCGCTGTCTACAGATAGGTGGTGATCAGAGGCTCTCACCAGAGTGGTAGGGGACAGAATGACCGACCCGCATGATGTAGCTGATGATCTGACCAGCGCAGTCCGCATGGCCTCAAAGGCAGCCCCCCCGAGTCCGAGGACCGGCCAGCCTCCGAGACCATGACAGGAGTCGGGGTTCCTCGAGCAGAGGCACCGAGCGGGAGACTAGGAACCAAAATGTGTCCCGAGGTATCCCCCTCGGGCCCGACTGAAGAATCCTGAGTCCCGAACCCCGTGGACGGCGCCGACGGGGTCAGAGCAGACATCGGTACTGATTGGCCTGGAGGGGCCATCAGAACCGACCTAGGAACATCACATGGAGCGGAACATTCTGGCTCCGAAGACAGAGATGTGCTCGGAGGAATGATCGAAGAAGGTATCGGGACGGGCTTCGGAGCAGACTGGGACAGAGCCGAAAACAATTTTGCCAAAACCGGTGACTGGAGGAGCCTCTGCACTACCCTATCAACATCCACATCTGAAAGAGTCCTGGAGGATTTGGAGGACAGGGAGGGAGATCGAGATCTCCTCTCAGGTGACACTGGTCTAATACTGGGCGATCGGCTCAGAGGAGGTTCCAGTATAATTGGAGCAGACGCCGGTTCCATCAACATCGACACTTCCTGCAGCCCTGAGGACAGTGGAGCCAAGGAGGTCGAAGCAAGTTTTGTGACTTTCTCCGGTGGCTCTGAGGAAACTGAAGGAGTTGGAGATCTCTTTTTTGACACTGAGGATTTCGATTTAGAACTGGAAGCAGAATCCATGGCCTCTTCGAATGAGGGTTTCAAGAGTCCCTTTAGAATTAGCTTATTCTTTCTTTCTTGAAGCACCCTGGGACTAAAAGCATGGCAGAAGCTGCAGGACTCCTGCAGATGGATTGCTCCCAGGCAATAAATGCAAACAGAATGTCCCATCGGTGATGTACATCTTGTAACCACACTTAGAGCACTTTTTAAAACCCGAAGGTTTGTGCTCCTTGGAATCTTTGGACATATTTTAAACAAGTAATCACAAATACCACAACAATGAATAAGTCACTGTCTGACAGGAAAAACAACACAGACACGCAAAACACCACTAAGCACGGGAACAAGTTTTTACACAACACACATACACACAATTCTCAGAAGGGACACACACACTGAGACGACTAGGGCTAAAAACCTCGAACTAAAAGTTTTTTTTAGAAGAGAAACACAGGACAAGACGGGAGGACTAGGTCCTCTAACCAAAACGGGCCTATCTCGATAGAACAGTTAGTGGGATACCATAAACCACAATCATACTACAGAAATACCAACACAACACCAATTAGAAATGGCTATTAAAATAGCTTTTTGTTTGTAACAAGATTTCTCAGCATAACAAGAAAAAAGGGTACTTAGCCACAGCCAAGAGCGAGCCCACGTCCGAGCTACACGAGCGGCAAATGAGATCTGTGGATATGGAGCAGTGCAGCATGGGATACCTGCTTAGCTCAGCCAATAGAAGACTTCAAGCTAGAAAAGTTTGGCAGAGTCAGAGCCGATATTCGTCTCCGAACCAATGTAGGCGAAATTGGACTACATAACATCAAGGCTTAATATTTACTAGTTAAGAGAGGAGGAGGTGAGATAAAAACAGCGATGTACAAATGGTACTCCTATGAAAGTTTGGAAGATGGTTGGGAGGAAAGTAATAAAGACCTTGAAAGTTTTGGTTAACAGCATGTTATACCAGGGGGGAGTACCAGAATGTTGTAAGAAAGCTGTTGTGGTTGAACTACTTAAACATAAGCATTCAGCTCTAGCATCACAAAGACCAATTTCTATTTTAAACCATGATTTGTCAAGTGTTTATGTCTACACGAGCTAAAAGAATGGCTAAGGTGTTACAAAATTGGCAGATAAGGATCAACATGGTTTTCTGGAAGGGACGCTAATATCAGACATTAAGAGAACATTGATGATCCAACAAGGAAGTATAATTTAGGAAAATACCAATACTGTCGGTGGGTCTTGATGCAGAGAAAGCAGTCGATAATAGTCAGCTGGGATTTTATGAGAAGGGAAATGGCATAATTCGCATTCCCTGATACAACAGAGTTAATTAGGAGAATATATGGAGGATCAGAGCCAGGAATTAAGGTGGGATGGTTCCTGTGTTTGAACAGAGGAACATGGCAGGAATGTCTTTTTCTTTTCTTACTTGCTTTATATTTAGAGGAAGTTGGCAAAGAAAACAAGGAACCCACATATTCAAGGATATAAATGGTATCGTAATCAAAAGGTAGCAGCTTTACTTTCAGGTATTATTTTACACTTACATTTTGGTGTTGTGGGGCATCCTGAGGCAGTTTCATGTATTTTCAGATTATAAAATGTATGAAGCTATAACAAAGGCAATAGCTGTTAACTCTGTTAACTATGTACTCACATGAACTGGTCCAGCAATACCCATACTTTTGGGACATGATAAAATAAAAGTACTTGGGTGTATGGATTTTGGTAGCTAAAAGTATGTGGGAGGAGACTAACCTAAACAAAACATAAAAGAAAAACCAAGAAAATGGAAACTCTTAATTATGGATATGGATAGTAAGGTACAAGCAGTGAAAATGATTTTAGAGCCCATCCTTTTACACACAGATCAGTCATATTTTTATCAACCAGAGAAGAAGTTGTGGATAACAAGTTGAAGGAACCTATTTGGGTGGGAAAGAGGGCAAAAGTTAAGTGGGTAAGTTGATTCCTTTCACATTACAAGGTGGTTTAGGATTGCCTGACATGAAGATATACTTCAGAGCTATGTAGTTAAGTTTCATATACATATTGTTAGCAAAAGGTTAGAAATCATAGTAGAAAGGGATGATGATGGAATCTGGGAGATGTGAGAAATAAAGAGAGGGTAGGATTTTGGATGCAGGTTCTTTAAGAATAAAGTATTATAAAATATTCTAAGTACTAAGCCAAAATGGGAATGGAGAAATTATATTTTGCCAATAGAGATGACAGCAAGTAGGGCTACAGGAAATAGGAAAGTGAGACTGGAATTTACCATAGAACAGGGGTGGCCCGTGCTATTAGACTGCCGGACTGCAGCACCCCCCAGCTGTAAAACAAAGAAATTAGAAAATAAAAGAAAGAAAAAAAAAATTCAAAATTCGCGGACTTCGCGCATGCGCACTAGTCCGGACTGCTACTGAGACAGTCTGGAGCATGCGCAGACTGTTTCAGGAGCAGTCCGGACTGGGAAACATGTTAGAGCAAGATCCCAGAAGTCTATGCAGTACAACTGCAATAGACTATCCTGGAAACTCGCTGGGAAACCTCATCGGAGTCGGACTGTAACGTTGCAACGTCAGCAGTCTGGAGTTTGCTGCAGTCTCGTCTGGAAGATCTCACGATTCGGAGCTGGACGGGCGGGGTCTTGTGCGGATTTATGTGTTTGCAGCTACGGTGGAGACATGGATTTATGTGAACAGAGGGATTTATTTGTTTGCAGCTACGAGATCGGCCTACTTCAGGTAAGTGTGTGTGTGTGTGTGTGTGTGTGTGTGTGTGTGTGTGTGTGTGTGTGTGTGTGTGTGTGTGTGTGTGTGTGTGTGTGTGTGTGAGAGAGAGAGTGTGCGAAAATGCCCCACTTGCTATATACTGGTGGCTAGACTCATAGTGGTGTGGTAGGGAATACCTCAGGCTTGAACCTTGTACCTTGTATGCAGGTGTTAAAGACCTGAATTCCCTACCCACCACCACTTGTAAAAAAATTGCAGATTTTTGCCTCATATTTGATCTGATCTGTTCCTCATAATATCTGTGGTTTCTAAATGCAATGCTTGATATTTGATGGTGCAGTGGTAGCATTGTTGCCTCACAGCTTCAGGTTCTCAGGTTTGATTATTGGCTGGGATGCCTTCTTTGTGGGGTCTGCATCTTCTCCCTGTGTTTGTGTGGGTTTGCTTTTGTGTCCTCCCATGTTACAAAGACATGTCTGCATTATTTCTTCCTGGGCCTCTGCTGAAAATGTTTTTTTTGTTGTTAAATAAAATTGACAGGCATTTGAATTTCAGACTTCAGGTTTCTGAATGTTTAATTCCTTACATATTTGATGGTGCAGTGGT
Organism: Protopterus annectens; assembly: GCF_019279795.1. NCBI lineage: Eukaryota > Metazoa > Chordata > Ceratodontiformes > Protopteridae > Protopterus > Protopterus annectens. Next base: position 358,567,639 of record NC_056726.1, on the reverse strand, counting down.
AGCATTGTTGCCTTACAGCTATAGGTTTTCTTGTTTGATTCTTGGCTGGGGTGCCTTCTGTGTGGAGTCTGCATCTTATCCCTGTTTTTGTGTGGATTTGCTCTGGTGTCCTGCCATTTTACAAAGACATGTGTCTGCGGTATTTCTCCCTGGGCCTCTGCTGAAAATTTTTTTGTTCCATCAGAAGTAAAACTGACAGGCATTTGAACTTCATATTCTTCAGAAAATACATAGTAACACAACCTAAGTTTATAAGATGAAAATTTGAAATTTGTCCTTATTTTTGGGACTGTATTACCCCATTATTGGCTTTGTCCAGGTTTTTTGTGCCTAGGTTGATAGCTATGGCAAGAACTGAATTCACTGAATATGTTTGAGGGCTGTATTCCCTCATTACTGGGTTTGTCCAGGTGTTTTGTGCTAAGAGGTTGACAGCTATGGTGAGAACTGAATTCATTAAATAATAGCCATTTAAGTTTGTCTTCCGCTCTTTCACAAAGCAGCTGATTTGGCGTAGTGGTAGGTTGCTCTGACTGTTTTGCACAGGGACCTTGGCAGTAAAATGTATGGTGGTAACACAACATTTTTCTTTCACAAAGCAGGTGATTTGGCACAGTGGTATGTTCCTCTGACTGTTTTGCACAGGGACATTGGTAGTAAAATGTATGGTGGTAACACAGCATTTTTCTTTCACAAAGCAGCTGATTTGGCATAGTGGTATGTTGCTCTGACTCTTTTGCACAGGGACCTTGGCAGTAAAATGTATGATGGTAACACAGCATTTTATTCTAGCAACTTTCCAAGATTATACAAGCAATGTTTAATGTGTCCCTGGTTTTTGGGCTTTTGACCACCCCCCCCCCCCCGAATAAATTTGGCTTTTTCCAGATTTCTTGTGCTGCGAAGTTGAGATGCAGTTGAGTATTGAGTAGATTTTACAAGGAGCTGAGAGCTGCAGGGGAAGAGAAGTTTAGTGCTGCTTGTGCTAAGTCAGCTTGCATTGTTAATAGCACAACAGGTTGTGTACTTGCTTTTGATGTAGAAGGTTGTTGGTTCTACTCCCACAAGGGGTGAATGCTGCCGTACTGAAAAAGTTAAGATACTGACTATGAGCCTGTTATCAGTTTGCCATCCATTTCCTATTGCAATATTACTAGCTTATCATTTTTAATGTAATATAGGCAATTTATTCCTCAGGGGCATCAGCCACTTTATTTTTCGATGAAACCATGAAATATAAAGGTGTTTGCTAGCAGCAACCTCTTCATTAGTTACAGATTTATTTATGTGGAATTATTTAGATGACTTTTTTACTTCTTCAGAGATTGTTCATATTTACTGATAATGGTGGACTGTAGAATTGTGCATATTTACTGATAATGGTGGAATGTAGAATTGTGCATATTTACTGATAATGTTGGACTGTAGAAGTTTGAGTAGACTTTTATGATGGAAATGTTCTGAACTGGGCAGTTCTGTCATTATGGGTGCATGCATTTTGTTTCATAGTTTACTGGAAAAATGTTCAAAACAATGGGAAGGTGTATCAAAGAGCACATGTATGTTTCATATGCAAGGGGCCTATGATTTAAAAACAGCCCAGAATTAATCTTTATCTGCCACTGGTAAAATGTATTTTATTTGAATGTGGGTTTCAATGCTGTTTCAATGAATGTGAGTTTCAAGGGCAGAGAAGTTTTAATGCTAAGTTTGTTTAGCAGATGTCTTAGTGTTTGTGCTGTAAAATGCAAAATAAAACTTTCAAATGAAGCCCAAATCATCATAGAAGTAAATCAGTATGCACATTAGTGTTTATGGTAAATGGAGTGAAATAGCCAAGTAATGGATCATTGGAATGGCTGCAGGGGGAGGCTCCATTCGACCATGATTTTGTGAGGGGGAAGGGCGGCAAACTTAAAGACAGCCCCAGCTGAACTATACCTCCCAACTGTCCAGATTTTCAAAGAATGAATAGATTTTTGCTTCTTATTTTTGGTTTGTTCCTCATAAAATTTGTGGTTTAGGAATTAAGTCACTAAATAATGACACACTAGTTTCAGACTTTATAACCTTCAGAAAAATGCATGCTAAAGTAAGACCTGTTGTTCTATCAACTGTCTCAGTTTATACAAGAGCAATTTTTAGTACTGTTTATATGTTCCCCCAATATATTAGGCCTTGTCCAGATTTATTGCATTAACAGGTTGAGAGGTACATGCAAATAAATTGCTTTATAGAATTAGGCATAGCCAAACCTCTCAACTGTCCCTGATTTTGGCTCAAAATGTTGCTCTTTCCCCTAATAAGCCCTCCGCAAAATAGCAATTTTGGAAGAAAACATGGAGGGTTTACAATTAAGAAATAACTGTAATAATCAGAGTTAGATTACCTTTATTTTAGAAATGCATGTAGATTCTTTTATTTTGTCAGCTGCTCAAGTTAGCAGTACTAATATTAAAGTGTCCCTTCTTTGACAGACTCACAGCTGTATTGTGTGGCTATTTTATATTTTTACGTCACATTTTTGGTCCATTTTTCATAAAATTGTGTTTTTTTTGGCAAATTAGTGACAAATCATTAAAGACTGAAGTTAGAAAATAATGACAGACATTTGAGTTTCAGATTTCATACCATTCAGAAAATTCATACTAATGCAAGACCTATTCTATTATCTTTCTAAGTTTATAAGAGCAATATTTAAAAATTGTCCTTATTTTTGGGCCTTTGTCCCACTTCTTTGTATGGCTTTGTCAAGATTTCTTGCTCTGAGGTTGAGCGGTATGACAAATGTGTCAGGGCCATCACAGTCAGCCAGAGACATTTCAAGTTGTGACATACTTGTTGCACCCCACTCCCCCATGTAGTGACTCTGGATGTGTCGAAGCAAGGCAAGGAGTAGTTATGCATGTAAATGTGCAGAGTATCCCCCCCATCCAAGGTAGACAAGTACTAGAGTGGCTTTTCATCTGTCCTTGATTTTTGCAGAATGGTCTGGTTTCTGTCATATTTTTTGTACTGTTGATTTATGCTCATTACTCAAAGTGCCTGTTGCTCTGTGTTTAAATAGCAATACTTTAATGACCATCAGGTAAGCTTGGCTGAGATCGTAAGATGCAAGTAGACTTTAATAAGCATACTGTTAAAGAATTGCCAACACTGAAAGCCTTTCTGTTGTTGCCATGTAGAGAATACTTAACTAGATAATGTATAAGCCTTGGGTATGGAAATGCATATGACAGTATTTGTAATAAAGGACAGGATTACATTATTTTAAGAAGCTCATTACACTTGGAGACTTCCAGTCATCTCTGCAGGCTTTACCCGTAAACTAAACGGAATGCCAGTCGTGTGGTCCATAAAGTAATCCTTTTAAGCAATGTATCTTGAGCTTATTTCTTGTTTGCTTTTCATTTTTTACTTTGATCATGTTTTCCCCATGAAACAAGTAGATAGCCTAGTATCAACCTATGAACTATCTGCCCTAGGGCATTTATAAGCCTAGCCAGAGTGTATTTGGCTTCTGCCTCCCTATTAGGTTAGCCTACTGTGCCTCTGTAAAGTAGGTCACAGAAGGTACCCTTTAAGATTAGTTTACTGTGCCTCTGTCTGGCAGGGAGAAGGAAGAGATCCCAGGGGTGAATTTGCGATTTCCCATCCATGCGTCCAGATTTCGCTTGAAGAGGGTCAGCGAGGGGCTATGTCTAACATGAATTGGGATTCTATTCCAGAGTGAGGGGAGCCTCTGGGAAATTAATCTGTCCCTCCAGCATGTCCTATTTAATTTTGTGCTGAGGTTTAAGTCCCTGGAGCGTGTAGCTCTAAGGGACTTGGATTTTTTGAGGTGGAGCATGTCCATTAATTCTGGGTTTGACATGGCTTTGCACGTCAGGCATAGATCACCTCCGAGTAGGTGGTAAGCAACTGAGTAAAGCTGGAGTGTCTTTAGTCGAGCTGCATAGGACATCTGTTTGTAGCCCATGATCCTCTTGGGTGAGGTACTTTTGGGGTCTCTCCAGCTGCTGCAGGTGTCGGGTAAGGTACATCCCAAACGGGGCATTATATTCAATTATGGGCCTGATGAGTAGAGGGGCACAATGACCTCTCTTGATCTAGATGCGAACCCTTTCGTGATAAGGTGGGCTATATAGAAGGTCTTTTTAACCACTTTGGCAACGTGATTATCAAAGGAGAGATTACTATCTACGTTGGTCCCCAAATCTCTAATTACTTCTTCCGTACTTAATGGATTACCACCTATGTGGTAATTTGTGGGCACCTTGTTTTTCCCCAAAGGGGATGACTATGCGCTTTTTAGCATTTAGCTTGAGGCTGTGGCTCGGGCACCAAGCATCCGTCTCTGTGAGACCCTTTTGGAGGATGCTTGTGTCGGCTGGAGATTCGATTATGGCCCCCAGTTTGCAGTCATCTGCGAACTTTGTCAGCCATAATCCCCCCGTGTTAGCCTGAACCTCAGAGAAGTATATACCAAACAAGAGAGGTTCCAGAACGGAGCCCTGTGGGATGCCACTTGTAACTGGTTTGGATTCGGACATGGCACCTGCAATTCTGACCATGTGGGTTCTATCCCTGAGCCAGTTTGCAACCCATCTTGTGATATAGGGGTTGATATTTAAGCTGGTAAGCTTATTTATGATGCCCGAGTGAGGTATTGTGTTGAAGGCTTTTGCGAGGTCCAGGTAGGCTGTGTGGACTAGCTTGCCCTCATCTATGGCTTTGGTAACTGTTTCAAAGAAATCAACTAGGTTTAAGAGGCAAGATCTGCCCTTAAAGTTGAATTGGGTAAGGTCCAGTATCTGGAGGCTCCCAATGTCTTTGTTTATGAGTTCCATGATAATACGCTCCATAGCTTTACATGTCAGGCAGCAGGTCTTTTTTTGGATAAGAAACATTTTTACAAGTGGGAGCATCAGAGATTTCTACTTTCAGCATGTTACTTGGTACTTTAATAAAGCTGAATATAAATTATAATTAGAACTGCAGTGCAAGAAGTGGTTTGAGTTGAGTGCTGCTTGTTTTTCTTATACTTGATTTTGACTGGCATTCCATTAATGTATTTAAGAAGTGATTTATTTTTTCATGCCTCACAACCTTTTTGTTTCCATCTAGATATTAAGTAAGCTGTTATGCAGCCAATGCATTGAAATATTTTTATTCTTCTACACTTCATTTTGTTTTGATTGGACTCTCATAATGATGGTTTGGCACCCAGGGCAGTGTATTTAGTTAGTTTTTGTGGTTTTGAGCATAGCTCCTCCCATTTCTAGTTGGCCACACCCTTTCCCATTGACCCCACCCGTTCAGCTGTCTCCTGCAGCCCCCCTTTGATTTGAAGTCACCAGCTGCCACTGCCATAGAAAATTAGCAAAGGAACAAAGGTACCAAGGTAAAATACCAAGAGAGGAAAACGTACTATAGGGGATTGAGGCCAAGCAGAAGTTTGGCCTGCAAGTTAGTGACTGCCCTCCCTGCCAGGGATTAATACAGTACAGGTAAAAGAAAGACTGGAGAATGCTAAGTGAAACAACAACCCTGGGAGTGTTTTTAGTAGAGTGTAGGATATAAGCCGCTGTTAAAAAGGGCTAATTAAGTAAGACATATAAAATACTACAATACTTTAGAAGAATGAATCAGCGGAGGTTAGAAAAAGACTGGAAGAGAGATGGGAAAGTCAGTTTACAAAAGGCAGAATGGGAGGACATCTGCCCCAAAGTATGCAAAGTGAAGATTTACATTTTTTACTTGGAAGTGGTTGCATATGTCTTTTTATCCGTCAAGCAGAGCTCAGAGATTTTTTTTTCCTCGGGTAGACAGCAAAAGCTGAAGGTTTGATGGGAATGAGAGAGGTAATTGGGAACATTTTAGGAGTGTAATGACTTGGCAGATGCTAAACATTCATTACTGAGTACTTTTATGAAAATGATGGGGAAACAAATTGCTGCAACAAGGAACATATGGGACATAGGATGTGAAATTTCTAGAGATAGCAAAGGCTTACTAAGTTTAATGCTACTGGCTGCCAAAAAGCAATTAGTAGAAAATGGAAATCCAAATTTAAACCAGCTGTAACTAAAGTACTGACTATTGTAAAGGAGATAAATGTAACCTGTGGGAATAATACTTGCAGAATAACATTCTGAAGTAGGGTTTAATGGGTGGCAGTAATTGAGCAATTTATGTAATGTTGTAATGAATGCTAAAATGTATGCTGCATGAAATATTGCTATGGTTTGTTTTCTATTACTGTATATGTAACTGTCACTTTTACAATTGTGATTGAATAAAGATGTTAACAAAGATATAGTAAACCTCAAAATGTTAGAGGCAAATTTAGTCTCACCTGTGTAACAGCAGCCAGCTGTTGTAGGACCAGAGTGGGGAGAGGAGAATGCTGTGTGGACAGAATTTTAAAGAAACACAGTTTCACAGATTTGTTGAACAAGCTCAAGGCCTATTTGACCATCAAGGAGCAAGATGCACGACATCCCATGCTAGAACATACAGGTGTCCATCTGGAGACCTAAGAGCACATTATGCTACTGCCAGTAATCTCTCCATTTTTAAAATACCAGCAAATGTCATTTCCATGCAACCATGCCTAGTTGTGTAACAGTTGTGTAACAGTATTATCTGTGTCTTGCCAAGGGACCATAGAGCATGCAGTCCACTGCTGTTCCAAGAGACCGAAATATCAGCTTTGCTGTTTGCAGAGAAAGACAGTCAATGCCTATCTAGTCTGCCTTAACTATGCAGCTAACATCCTTTAGTTGTTCCACCTATGTCCCTCCTCTCCAACATCCAGCTACCCTAAGCAGTCTGAAATTTACCTTACAATTTACATTTCACTACCTCTTCAGACAGAATATTCTGCCTATTCACAAGTCTTCCTTTAAGATTATGCTTCCCAACTTCTAAACTGGACTCAGTTTTTATTCTGATATTTACTGCTCCTTCTGGCACTTTTAAAAGGCATACCACTGCAAATATTCTGAAAAAGTATTCATGAACGGTTTGATGATGAGTCTGTGAGCAGCACTTGAGTCACAATACCGCAGCACAAACTCAATGAAATCCACTTTCAGTGAAAGGCTTTCTTTTTTTGCAAGGGGTATGTACCTGCAGCCCCAATGTGGGTGAGACACCCACACCCCCTACCTAATATATATTAATTTCGTAGTTGCACAACTGTGGAAAAAAGGACAAAAGCTGTTTTCATTTCAATTTCTTTCCAGTTTCAGGACTCATTTTTGAAGCAGCTGTCACATTCCCTTATGAACCATATCACATCACTGCTTGCATGCATAACACAGTCAAGCAGCATTTATAAACTTTGGCAACAGTAACAGTCACGGTTGCTAAATAATACCTTTTGGAATACGTAGCCTCCACTGGGTCCCCAACCCACGACTGGGTCTGTTGAAGGTTTACCATTAATATTAGGCTGAGAGTTTATGGTAAGGACTCCTTTCCGGTTCACTTTCTCTAGTTGTTCCTTCAGAAGATTAGTTTCTGGAGCCAATGGATCATCATTCCATGGTAGACAAGACACCTAGAAAGGGAGTCAATATGAAAAAAAATATATATTTTTAGAAGTCTGTTTTCCATTTTAGTTTTATCCAGATAGGACAAATAATCTGAACATCTGTACAACCACATCACTTATGAATGCATCATCCAGGCATTAGCTTTGGAAAGGAGTTCTACTCACACAAATACTAACTTGTCAGTTTACCTGTGTGGCTGACCACTTAAAACAGTTGTATCCATTTTCATATACTGCATTCCTCTACCATAAATTAAGCAAAAAGAAGGTACTGAGTTCACTGTTGATCCAACTAAAACGCTGGCAATGCAGACTAGACAGCACTAGAAAAAGAAATATGAAGCACTCGAGATGCTTAATCCTCTAGGATGTCTGATAGCAAATTCACAAAACTGGACTATTCCTAGGAAGAGACATCATAATTCAAACAATCTGCCTACTCTAGGCAACATCTTTGTAAGGGTGCTGCCATGTTGTTTTTCCACATCTTTCATTAGATTTGGGTTACTTTCCTTGCCGCCATCCTGGCACTGCACATGAAAAAAAAAAACGTAGTGGATAACAAACCAGAATATTCAACAACCCCTGCTGTCGGAATTCAGACGAGCCCTAGGGAGCAATGTGGGTTCAGACGAGCCCTGGGGATTAATGTGGGTTCAGACGAGCCCTGGGGATTAATGTGGGTTCAGACGAGCCCTGGGGATAAATGTGGGTTCAGACGAGCCCTGGGGATTAATGTGGGTTCAGACGAGCCCTGGGGATTAATGTGGGTTCAGACGAGCCCTGGGGATTAATGTGGGTTCAGACGAGCCCTGGGGATAAATGTGGGTTCAGACGAGCCCTGGGGATAAATGTGGGTTCAGACGAGCCCTGGGGATAAATGTGGGTTCAGACGAGCCCTGGGGATAAATGTGGGTTCAGACGAGCCCTGGGGATAAATGTGGGTTCAGACGAGCCCTGGGGATTAATATGGGTTCAGATGAGCCCTGGGTATTAATATGGGTTCAGATGAGCCCTGGGAATTAATGTGGGTTCACACGAGCCCTGGGGATTAATGTGGATTCAAACGAGCCCTGGGGATTAATGTGGATTCAAACGAGCCCTGGGGATTAATGTGGATTCAAACGAGTCCTGGGGATTAGTGTGGGTGGGATTGTTATGATGCACCCTCAGAAAGCATTCACTGAACACCAGTGTATTTCTTTCAGCAGAGCTAAACAGCAGGAAAAAGTACAAGCAGTAAAACTACTATACATGGTTAAAATCAAGTCAAAAATAAAAAGAAAAAAAACTATACAAATCTGTTGACCCCCCTGCAAGGCCATGTCTAGCAAAAGAATCCCTTCCTCTACAAATTATGTGCAACTTAAATGTGCCTGGTAAATATATGCACATCTAAACACACAGCATCTGCACAGAACATTTCAGAGAAGTACTGTGGAAGAGTGTTTCAGCAAGGCTCACTCTCTTGGTAGAGTAAGCCTTAACCACCACTGGTAAAGTATTAGCACACACTGAGATGATAATGCATTTCTTAATCAAATTTGTTGGGCCCTGTTTGGAAACATTCCATTATTTTCTGTATTTACCAGAAGGAACAAAAAAGCAGGCATTTTCACAATGTATTCGCTCTTTCCATGGAATATCTAAAATGCCCCTGGACAGCAGGACAATAAAAGAAGTCTCTCACTTTTATTCTCAAAAATCAGTGAATGAAACAGTTAGCTTTCCAACGGCTATAGTAACCATAACAATAAATCTGAGATTAGTTTTCTATTAACAAAGCATTAAAGTATTGTTAATATTAGAAAGATCTCATGGCATTTCCTGTAGTGAAAGGTCTTCACTGGCTGCTCCATATTTTTTAATTAGTCATTATATTGAGGTTACTGCTTGCAGCTGTTTAGTTGCTTTGGTGTTGACAGTCGAATGAAAAAGTCTTGGTAATCCTGAGTAAACAGACAGTCTTTTTGCTGTGCTACTGACTGGCCATTACAAAACATGGAAGGCAAAGCTGTTGGAAAAAAATAAAAAAACTGGATACCACTGCCCTTGTGACACAGTAGTGGAAGTTTTGCTGTTTGAGATTATGGCAGAAGTGAGAAAAATCATCATGAGGTTGACTAAATTTATGGCTGCAATGGATTCACATGAGATTAAATAAGAATGTATGGTTATACAATTAAGTGTATGCTATTACATCCTGTCTTCTTCCAAAATGTTTTTTTTAAGATTTTGATTGAAACAACAACTATATGTTTGTATCATCTTTAAGCACATTAATCCAATGTCCAATTTAATAATTTGTTTGCTACTATTAACACTTTGATCATACTAGTCAACAAATATGACATGTCCAAAATTATATGCACAGTGCATGATCTTTCATTAATTGAACCAAGTTATTATTATAATCAAGGTGGTGTCTACTTAAGTTATTACAGTGTGATTTTTACTGCATTTTTTTCCAACGGAAACAAGACTGTAAACCAAAATTTGTAAGTCACAAATTTGTCTTTAGTTCTCAATTTGATAATTTTAATTCCATTGGTGTATACAATACTGGCTGCATTAAAAAAATCAAAAGAATAAAGGAATTTTGTCCAGTACCTGGTGACGATCTTCCATGCATTAGCTAGTAAACCACATAGGAAAAGTCATTGTTCTTTTAGATACAAAGGGGGATTGGTGAAGAATTAAACAAGAATAAATGTTTGGTTAATCTGAAATAATTTATCTACAATGCAGAAAAAAATGTATTCATCTATGACATTTCAAGTGCTTGAACAGCCAGCAGTTTTAGCACTAGTGCAGCCAAGCAGAGCTGTAACTAGGTCAACTGTCTCCCCTGGCTAAACCCCCATCTGGCACCCCCTTCTCAACAAAGTTGAAGATAGAAAAAAGTCTGACGAACTGACAACATTGTTTGCTGGCTTGCAAGCAAAGGACTAATCAGTAATTCTTACACAGTGGCGATCAAGCCCTCTTGCAAGTAACTGTCATTTAACCCCTCATGACTGCAACTGCAGCTGCCTGAATGATTTCATACACTCCATGCAGGGACCAGTAAGCAGCTCTTTGACAGTCTGTTGTGTCCACTAATAGCAGCCACTCCCTTCATCTCCCATACTATAGCTCTGCAGTGAAGTGTACCAGTGCAGTTTACCTGCATCATTAAGCAGATAACTATTCAGTCAATCTCCAGGGGTGTTAAGAGTCCAGTAAACATCTCCATTAACTCACTATATCCGAGTAATGCCTCCAGGTGCATCTGCAGTTAACTTCTACCAACGCTTCTAGGAGTCAAATATTGCTTATTATACAACGACCCCCCCCATTAATATTCCAAAACGTGCATGATGATTGGTCAGCGTGCACGTTGTAAATCAGAGTTATAGTAATTGAAAAAGGTCCGGTCGCCCGGACTTTTTCCATTAGTATAACTCTTTTTACAGCAACAGAGAACGCAAGATCTCCGTTGCTTTTTACAACCTGTCTTGCTATGTTACACAAGTTCAACATAGCGAGACACTTTAAAAAGCAATGGAGATCTTGCTTTCTCCGTTGCTTTTTTCAAAACTGTCTCGCTATGTTAAATGGGTTTAACATAACGAGACAGCTTTAAAAAAAAAGCAACGGAGATTCTCCTTTGCTTTTTTTAAAGCTGTCTCGCTACGTTAAACAAGTTTAATGCAGCGAGACAGGTTGTAAAAAGCAATGGAGATCTTGCTTTCTCCATTGCTTTTGCCCACAGCTCTGATATACTGCGCAAGTATACCATGTGCAGTACATCAGAACTGCCGCAGAATACCAGACAGCTGCAAAGGGCAGCAAGGAAGCATTAAACAATGCCATTATTTAAGAAAAGTATTTCTTAAATAATGTCATTGTATAATAGCAATAACCCACTTCTGGGTGTGGGTAATGCTGGATTTACCCACGGTTGTCTTTATTTGGCCACTCGGGCTTCGCCCGCGTGACCAAACTACACCAACCGTGGGTAAATCTAGCATTACCCACACCCAGGCGTGGGTTATTGCTATATTCATTTTCGTATGAATAATTGCAAAACCATGCTATGTACAAGGTTTTAAAATATTCCATTTTAAGGCTTACACAATGACAAACTCAACTGCATTAATGTTTTACCTCTGTCTAGTGCAGGTAAATAGATAGTAACAGTTGTTTTTGTCACATTTTTCTAAATATCTCAACAACCAAGTAACACAAAACTCCTTAGTCTCATATGAAAGCTCTCAGGTAGATGAATAAAATGCTGCTGATAGTATGTGTAACTTGAGTGGTTGCTGAGATATTGTAAGTTGCTTACAAAATATTACAAATGTAATAGTTAGTGTTTACTGTGACTTATAAAATTAGACCTAGAACCTAAAGAATACTACCACTATAAAAATAGTTTGTGCTGAAGAGTTTGCCATTTATACTTCTTTCATAAAACCCCTATTGTTCCAGAGATAATGAACATTTGTTTGAAATGTGAAGACAATCAGTCAAAAAGCTTAGGCTCTGCCCACTGGAAGTTACAGTGCAAACTTCTTCAGCTCCATTGGAGTGAATTAGTTAATTCCTAGAACAGACTCCGGATAAGCCAGAAATGTAGGTTACACACTTTCTAAATATGTATGTCCACAGATATTGCACAGTAATTCTCCTAGCATTCACAACTAATGTGTAGCTTGGAAAAAAATTTAGACTTCATCCAAGCAGCAAGGTAGTTCTAATAGTTTTTTATAGTTTAACATATATATATATATACATATATATAATTTTTTTTTTAATATTTTTTTAGAAACTATTGTTACTGTGCTATAGCTATTCCTCATTTAAAGTTCAGTCAAACTACAGTCTGATACAGCAACAAAATGTGCACTTGATAATCCCATGAGAAAAAAACGTGAGTGGCATTTGTGAAAAATGACTGTGGGGCAGATATGCCAAATTTTGCTAAAGCATACTAATAATGGACTGATAATGCCATTCTGCTCATCAGTATGACAAACTAATGTAACAAGCTAAAACCATTTTGTGCTATCCAGTTAGGAAAAGTATAATACAATATTCATGATTCACTGCAAAAGCATTTCCTACACCTCTTATCTGTGATGCACTGCAAAGGAACCTCCTCATACCATAATACAGTACAAAAACATACCCACTTAATCAATGTCTGCTCTTGGAAACACTGTTCCCCTCAATGCAGTTTTGCAAATTTTTGGCCTCTGCCCCAGACCATGTTTCTGCTACACATCTCAGACGTTTGTACTCTGTTTTAATGATTATGGCCATAGAATTGTAAACAATACAGCAGATGGGGGGGGGGGGGTCTTAGCAACTCTTTACACAGAGAAACAGTTTCTTACTTCCTACTACTGGTATCCTCTACATATTCTACTCTTCCACCAACCCCTCCTCATTGGTCTCTCGCATTACTGCTGGTCATCAGGTCATTTCAATCAACTTTTAGGCCCCCTTTCTCTGCTGTTAAAGTTCTCCTACTTACCATATCACTTTCCTAAATTTCTGCTTCACAGGTGTGTTATTCTGTACTACACTGTATGTCATACTGTACTTGAAATTCAGTCAACTACAAGTTCAAGTATGTTCTGATATACATTTTAAAAAGCACACTGGTCACCTATTGCTAACAGAGCTACATTCCCGCGTTATGACTTCCATTTTCATTTTGCTCATTATTCACATAAAATGTTATAGTCATACAATTACAAACAGTTATACTCACATATACTGACATGAAACACTCCCTCAATCCTTGCCAGTTTTTACACCGCCATACCCTTACCTTATGCCCATTAGGTCCCGGCTGACCGGAGATGTAGCTGGTGAACACATCAAAGACACTCTTTTCACTTGTGAGCTCTTCCCCCCACATTTTCAGAAGCTCCTCTTTGACACGTTTGCTCTTCAAGTAGAAGAGATAATAATCCTTTAACTCCCCAAATGCAGGGGAAGACGAATTACCCCTAAAAGAAAGATACAAGTAAATATTTAGTAAAAGAAAAAACATTACATTCTCCAACACTTTATGCAATATTCTATCTGCAGATGAAAATTAAACCACATGGGTTACAAGCAATGATAAAGAAGCAGGTATCCTTCTCTTCATGTTCATTAAAATCCAAGTATTATTAAAATGTCAAAGGAATAATGTGCATGCAAGAGCTACACTGATGTGGCATGACTCTCTTGGCATGTCCACACACACACACACACACACACACACAGACACACAGACACACAGACACACAGAGACAAAGAGAGACAGAGAGACAGAGACAGACACAGAGACACACACACACAGAGACAGAGAGACACACACACACACAGACAGAGAGATGCACACACACAGAGACAGAGAGATGCACACACACAGAGACAGAGAGATGCACACACACAGAGACAGAGAGATGCACACACACACACACACACACACACACACACACACACACACACACACACACACACACACACACACACACGCACACACAGAGACACACACACACAGAGATACACACACACAGAGACAGAAACAGACACACAGACAGAAACAGACACAGAGACACAGACACACAGACAGAAACAGACACAGAGACACAGACACACAGACACAGACAGAGGCAGAGAGAGACCGAGACACAGACAGACACAGAGACAGACAGACACACACACACACACACACACACACACACACACACACAGACACAGACAGAGAGAGACACAGACAGAGGCAGAGAGAGACCGAGACACAGACAGACACAGAGACACACACACACACACACACAGAGACACACACACAGACACAGACAGAGAGAGACACAGACAGAGGCAGAGAGACCGAGACACAGACAGACACAGAGACAGACACACAGAGACACACACACAGACAGAGACACACACACACACACACACACACACACACACACACACAGAGACAGAGAGATGCACACACACAGAGACAGAGAGATGCACACACACAGAGACAGGGAAATGCACATACACACAGAGACACGCACAGAGACACGCACACACAGAGACAGAGAGACGCACAGAGACAGAGAGAGGCACACACACAGAGACACACACACACACAGACACACACAGAGACACACACACACACACACACACACACACACACATAAAGAGACAGACACACACAGAGACACACACAGAGACAGAGACACACACACAGACACACACACAGAGACAGAGACACACACACAGACACACACACAAAGACACACACACACAGAGACACACACACACAGAGACACACACAGAGAGACGCACACACACACAGCCAGAGAGACGCACACACACAGCCAGAGAGATGCACACACACACACAGAGAGATGCACACACACACACAGAGAGATGCACACACACACAGAGAGATGCACACACACACAGAGAGATGCACACACACACAGCCAGAGAGACGAGACGCACACACACAGAGAGGAGAGACGCACACACACAGACAGAGAGACGCACACACACAGACAGAGAGAGCACACACACAGACAGAGAGAGCACACACACAGACAGAGAGAGCACACACACAGACAGAGAGAGCACACACACAGACAGAGAGAGCACACACAGACAGACACACAGAGACACGCAGAGACACGCACACACAGACTCACACAGACAGACAGGCAAGAAGACAGACAGACATGGAGACAGACACAGAGACACGCACACACAGAGATAGAGACACACAGAGATAGAGACACACAGATACAGAGACAGACACAGAGACAGAGACAGACACACACAGAGAAGACACACACAGGCACCCAGACAGAGACACACAGACACAGGCACACAGACAGACAGGCACAGACAGACAAGCACACAGACAGACAGACAGGCACAGACAGAGACAGACACGGAGACAGACACAGAGACATGCACGCACAGAGACACGCACACACACAGATAGAGACAGACACAGAGACATGCACACACAGAGACACGCACACACACAGATAGAGACAGATACAGAGACACACAGAGACAGACACAGACAGACACACAGAGACAGAGACAGACACACACACAGAAGACGCACACACACAGACACAGGCACACACAGGCACCCAGACAGAGACACACAGTCACACAGACAGACAGGCACAGACACACAGAGACACAGACAGAGACACAGTGACACACACACAGACTCACAAAGGCAGACAGACAAGGAGACAGACACAGAGACACGCACACACAGAGACACACAGAGACAGAGACACACAGAGACAGAGACACACAGAGACAGAGACACAGACACGCACACACAGAGACACACACACACACAGGTGCACACACAGACGCACAGACACACACAGAGACAGAGACAATACAGACACAGAGACAATACAGACACAGAGACACACACAGACACAGAGATACACACAGACACAGAGACACACACAGAGACAGAGATGGAGACAGACAGACATGGAGATGCACACACAGACACACACACACACACAGAGACAGAGACACACAGACACGCACACACAGACAAATACAGACACACAGACAGATACAGACAGACACAGGCACACAGACAGACCCACACACACACAGACCCACACACACACACAGACACACCCACAGACACACGCACACACAGAGACAGAGACACACAGAGACAGAGACACACAGAGACACAGACACGCACACACAGACACGCACACACAGGTGCACACAGACACGCACACACAGGTGCACACAGACACACACACACAGGTGCACACAGACACAGACGCACAGACACACACAGACAGAGACAATACAGACACAGAGACATACACAGACACACACAGACACACAGAGAAACAGAAGCAAACAGAGACACACAGAGACACACACAGAGAAACAGAGACACACATAGAGAAACAGAGACACACAGAGACACACACAGAGAAACAGAGACACACAGAGACACACACAGAGAAACAGAGACACACATAGAGAAACAGAGACAGACACATGCACACACAGAGATACCAAGACACAGAGACACACAGACAGACACGCAGACAGACACACACACAGACACGCACACACAGAGAAACAGAGAGACACACACACAGAGAAACAGAGACACACACACAGAGAAACAGAGACACACACACAGAGAAACAGAGAGACACACAGAGACACACACACAGATACAGAGACAGACACAGACAGACACTTACACACAGACAGACACTTACACACAGAGACACGCACACACAGAGACACGCACACACAGAGACACGCACACACAGAGACGCACACACAGAGACGCACACACAGAGAGACGCACACACAGAGAGACGCACACACAGAGACACGCACACAGAGACACGCACACAGAGACACGCACACACAGGCACACAGACATATCCACAGACATATCCACAGACACACAGAAACGAGCACACAGACACAGATAGACACACACACAGACACACACATACACACAGAGACACACACACAGAGACACACATACACACAGAGATACACAGAGACACAGACACGCACAGAGACGCACACACAAAGACACGCACACACAGAGACATGCACACGCAGAGACATGCAGACACAGACAGACAGACACACAGACAGACACGCACAGAGACAGACACGCACACAGAGAGACATGCACACACGCACAGAGACACACGAGACAGACACACACACAGACACACACATGCAGGCACAGGCACAGACAGACCCACACACAGACAGACATAGACAGAGACACAGAGACACACACACACAGAAACGCACACACAGACAGAGACACACACACACAGAGACACGCACACACAGAGACACGCACACACAGAGACACGCACACACAGAGACACGCACACAGAGACACACACACAGAGACACACACACAGACACGCACACACAGAGACACAGAGACACGCACACACAGAGGCGCAGACACAGACACACACACAGAGACACGCACACACAGACACAGAGACACACACAGAGACATGCACACACAGAGACACACAGAGACACGCACACACAGAGACACACAGAGACACGTACACACAGACACAGAGACACAGAGACACGCACACACAGACAGAGACACACACACAGAGACACGCACACACAGACAGAGACATAGAGACACACACAGAGACATGCACACGCAGAGACACACACACACAGAGACACGCACACAGACACACGCACAGAGACACGCACACAGAGACACGCACACAGAGACACGCACACACAGAGACACGCACACACAGAGACACGCACACAGAGACACAGAGACACACATACAGAGACACGCACACAGAGACACGCACACAGAGACAGACAGGCACAGACAGACACGCACACACAGACACAGACAGACAAGCACACACAGACACAGACAAACACGCACACACAGACACAGACAAACACACACAGACAGACGCAGACGCACACAGACAGACGCACACAGACAGACGCACAGAGACACACACACAGACACAGAGACAGAGAGACAGAGACAGAAAGACAGAGACACACAGAGAGACAGAGACACACAGAGACACACACACAGACGCACACACAGAGACAGACACACACAGACAGCCACACAGACACAGACAGCCACACAGACACAGAGATGCACTCACAGGCACAGACAGACATAAACACACAGAGACAGACATAAACACACAGAGACACAGACAGACACAGACACAGACACAGAGAGAGAGACAGACAGACAGAGAGAGACAGACAGACGCACAGAGACAGACAGACGCACACGCACAGAGACAGACACACGCACACACAGAGACAGAAACAGACACAGACAGAGAGAGACAGACACAGACAGAGAGAGACAGACACAGACAGAGAGAGACAGACACAGACAGAGACACACAGACAGAGAGAGACACACAGACAGAGAGAGAGACACAGAGACGGAGACACACACGCAGACGCACACAGATACAGAGACACACACACACGCACACACAGAGAGAGACACACACACACACAGAGAGAGACACACGCACACAGAGAGAGACACACGCACACAGAGAGAGACACACGCACACAGAGAGAGACACACGCACACACAGAGAGAGACACACGCACACACAGAGACAGACACACGCACACACAGAGACAGACACATGCACACACAGAGACAGACACATGCACACACAGAGACAGACACAGACAGACACAGAGACAGAAACAGACACAGACAGACAGAGACAGAAACAGACAAAGACAGACACAGACAGAGAGAGACAGACACAGAGAGAGAGAGAGACACAGAGAGAGAGAGACACACAGACAGAGAGAGACAGAGAGAGAGAGAGACACACAGACAGAGAGAGACACAGAGACGGAGACACACAAGCAGACACACACAGATACAGAGACACACACACACACACACACACACACACACACACACACACACACACACACAGAGAGAGAGACACAGAGAGAGAGAGAGAGACACAGAGAGAGAGAGAGAGAGACACACACACACACACACACACAGAGAGAGACACAGAGAGAGAGAGAGAGACACACAGAGACACAGAGAGAGAGACACAGAGACACAGAGAGAGAGAGAGACACACAGAGAGAGACACACACAGAGAGACACACACAGAGAGAGACACACACACACAGAGACACAGAGAGAGAGAGAGAGAGACACAGAGAGAGAGAGAGACACAGAGAGAGAGAGACACAGAGAGAGAGAGAGACACAGAGAGAGAGAGAGACACACACAGAGAGAGACACACAGAGAGAGAGAGACAGAGAGAGAGAGACAGAGAGAGAGAGAGACAGAGAGAGAGAGAGACACACACAGAGACAGACACACACAGAGACAGACACACACAGAGACAGACACACACAGAGACAGAGACACACACAGACGCACACACAAAGAGACAGACACACACACAAAGAAAAGTACAGTTTTGTACCTACCATAAATGTAGATGTTCGAAGATCCACATTGCTGCAGTCCTTACATATGGGGGTAGTCCGCTGTCCTCGGTCGGCCCGAATACCAAAGTATTAGGCTGACGTCGGTCAAGGCACTTAAAACTGACATCAGGACGTCAGGGTACAAAAGCGCATGACCGACGTCACATCCTCAGTCTTTTCTTGCCCCAGATGTCAGAAGGCCCTAAAAAGAAAGGCCAAAGCCAAAAAACAGCAAAGAACAACCAACCACCCCTGCACTAACCATATTTACAATATTTACAACCCAAACCACACCACCACCTCAAACTACAGAGGGGAAGGAGGGAGGGAAAATTGGACTGCAGCAATGTGGATCTTCGAACATCTACATTTATGGTAGGTACAAAACTGTACTATGTTCTTCATCTCACATTGCTGCAGTCCTTACATATGGGTAGAATCCCAAAGCAGAGGTAAGGGAGGATGGCAAAACTATAAAGCATTAGGAGCTGCCAAAATGCCCTGTAAAATTGCAGTGGCAAATCCAGCCCTAGATTTAGAGTAAAGTGGAAGGTGGTAATGCTTAGAGAAAGTATGCACTGAACTCCAAGTAGCTGCCTCCAAAATATCTTTAGTAGCCACCCCTTAAAAAGCTGTAGAAGTGGCAGTAGCCCTAGTGGAATGAGGCCTAATCCCAGCTGGAATCTCCTTACCATGATGGGAATAACAGAAAGCAATACAAAACCAATCCACTTAGAAATAGTTTGTTTTGAAACAGGTTTGCCCTGAGAACCCAAAGCAAATGAAACAAATAACTGCTGAGACTGCCTGAACCCTTTAGTTCTGCTCAAATAATATCGCAACTGTCTGTGTATATCCAAAGTGTGCAAAATCTTTTCCCCTTTATTTTGGGGGTTTGCATAAAAAGTAGGCAAATGAATAGTTTGGTTTAAAGCCACACTAGAAACCACTTTAGGCATAAAGGAAGGATTAGTACGCAAAGATACCCTATCCTTGTGGAAAATTAAGAAAGGCTCAACCGCCATAAGGGCCTGTAATTCAGAAACCCTTCTCGCAGAGGTAATGGCCAACAAAAAAGCAGTCTTCCATGATAAATATTTCAACTCGGCAGTAGCTGCAGGCTCAAAAAGTTGTAGAGTGAGTTTCTCCAACACAAAATTGAGATCCCAAGCAGGAGTAGGAGCTCTACGTGGGGGTCTTATATTATTTGCCCCTCTAAGGAATTGCTTAAACAAAGGATGAGAAAATAAAGGTGGGTCACAGTCATAGTGAGCAGAAACTGCTGCAGCATGAACCTTTATAGAGGAGAAGGACAAACCTTTGTCCAATAACTCAGTAAGGTATTGAAGAGCAACACTTAAATTAGGTTTAGAAACATCAAAGTCCTTTGCTGTACTCCAAATTAAAAATCTCCTCCATTTATCTGCGTAAACTTTCCTTGTACTAGGCCTTCTGGCCTCCAAAATAACATTCAAAACTTGTTGTGGAAGCTGAGACCCTTCAGGGTTTAAAACAGAATATGCCAGGCTGTTAGATGCAGAGACTGAAGTTTGACATTGAGTAGGTGACTGTTCTCCTGAGACAGCAGGTGTGGAATCGAAGGCAAAGGCCATGGAGGCTCCCGTGCCAGACTTCTCAGTAATGGGTACCAGTGCTGTCGAGGCCAATCCGGAGCTATTAAAATCATGGTTGGCTTGTCCTGTCTGACCTTCAGGAGTACCTTTGGGAGGAGAGGCAGTGGTGGAAAGGCATACACGTGAAGATTGCTCCAATTGAATGAGAGAGCATCCACTTTCCAAGCTGTGGGATGAAACCTTTTGTGCAAAACTTTGGCAACTGGTAATTTAGTGGAGAAGCGAACAGATCTATTTTTGAAATACATGAGGATCCAATTTCCACTCGTGGGGATCCCTGATTTGTCTGCTCAACACATCTGCTAAGGAGTTCTGTGCTCCTGGCAGAAACCTTGCCTGAAGATTTAGCTGCAAACTGAGAGCAGTCTCCCACAAAATCATTGCTTGTCTGCATAGAGGGTAAGAATGTGTCCCCCCTTGCTTGTTGATGTACCACATGACAGTTGTGTTGTCTGTTTGACTCAACACCTGCCCTGGAAGAAGTAAATCCTTGAAAGCTATCAATGCAAATTGGACTGCTAACATCTCCTTCAAATTGATATGTAAATGTTGAAGTCTGGCAGGCCACGTGTCTTGTACCCATTTTCCATTTAGATGAGCTCCCCAAGCTTTGTCTGAGGCATCTGTCGTTAGAATCTGACTCGCCTCTGGTCGGGTCACAGAGAGTCCCTTGTTTAGGTGACATTCCTGAGCCCACCACAAAATTCGTTTTGAATGCAAGGTATTATCTGAATGACAGTGTCCATATCTTGGCAGTGTTGTCCATACATTTTGAGATACCATTGTAGCTTCCTCATATGCAGTTTGGCATTGGGAAGTACCAGAATACAAGATGCCATGAACCCCAAGGCTTGAAGGACTGTCCTTGCAGTCAGCCTGGACTGACGAGACAATTGATGGAAATAAAGAGAAAGATTCTTTTGTTTGTCCGGGGTCAAAAGGCCATCTGGGATGCTGTATTCAGTCTCACACCCAGAAAGCACATGTCCTGAGAGGGTACTAGACTGGACTTTATTTCGTTCACAGAATACCCTAGGCATCTTAACACTGCCATCACATACTGTAAATGATGAAGAAGTTCGTCCTTTCCTTGAGCCAGAATCAGGCAATCGTCCAAATAAGGATAGATTTGTATTCCTCTTAGCCTGAAGAAAGCTATCACTGGAGCCAGAACCTTTGTGAACACTCTGGGCGCAGTAGATAAGCCAAAGGGCAATGCAGAGAACTGATAATGAAAAGTCCCAGCCCGAAAACGCAGATACTTCCTGCAACTGGGCCTGATAGGAACATGAAGGTAAGCCTCCTTGAGATCCAGAGTCACCATCCAGTGATCTTTACCCAGCAGAGGTAAAAGCTGTTGTAACGTCAACATTTTGAACTTGGGAATGTCCAGATATGTGTTGAGGATAGATAAATCCAAAATTGGTCTCCACGTGTTCCCTTTCTTTGGTACTAGAAACAGGCGAGAATAAAATCCTAGGCCCACTTCTGGCAGAGGGACCGGTTGTATAGCTCCTATTTGAAGTAGTAGAGAAATTTGTTTGTGAGCCTCTAGTCTTTGCTGAGGAGGAACGTCTGGCATGCCTTTGAAAGGAGGCAAGGTATGGAAATAAAACTTGTAACCTTGGTGTATGATATCCAACACCCATTTGTCCTGGGTAATTAAAATCCAATTTTCCTTGAAGAGTGCCAACCGTCCTCCCAAAGGTGCTGCCAGGCAAGAAGGATCTGGCAGCTGAAACAGTAGGTCATTGGGCCTGTTTACGAAAGGACTGGCCCCTGCCCTCACTCGAAGATTGTGCAGGTGAACTCCATGTTCTAGGTCTGAAGGAACTCTGAGCTCTGCCCCTACCACGTCTAGATCTACCCCTAGACTGAGAATCATAAGAAGGATACGT
Organism: Protopterus annectens; assembly: GCF_019279795.1. NCBI lineage: Eukaryota > Metazoa > Chordata > Ceratodontiformes > Protopteridae > Protopterus > Protopterus annectens. Next base: position 358,544,519 of record NC_056726.1, on the reverse strand, counting down.
CCACCCCTTAGCAGGCCAATTTCTACAAAACTTCGGAGGCTGAACTTGCAAAAAATCTTTAACAGTCTGCATAGACTTAGCCTTGTCTTCCATTTTCTTCAAGACTGACTATACAGGTGGACCAAACAACACTTCAGACTGCAAAGGAGCATCCAAAATCCTTGTCTTAACATGGTCAGATAAATTCTGATCCTTAAGCCAGGCGTGCCTGCGAAGAACTGAACCAGTGGCAGCCACCCTAGAAGAGGCCTGCAAAGCATCAAAACCACACTGTAAAGAATGCTTACCCACCTGTTCAGAGACATGCACCAAATCTTGTAATTCTTTACACTCAATGCCTTCTGCCAGAGCATCCACCTTAGATTTCAATTGAGAAAGAAGAAAATTCTGATATTTCAACATATGAAACTGGCAATTCAAAGCCCTCATTGCTAAGGTAGAAGATGTATAGACCTTCTTTCCCCATCTATCCAAAGCTCTGGCCTCTTTATCTAGAGGAACCGGATTCTTTACAACAGAGGCCCTGACACCCTTAGGTCCCTGGCTAATAGTTTCTGGGTCCGCCCTAGGACTCTTATAGAGATATTTATGTGCCTCAGGCACCCTGTAATACCTATCCGGTTTAACAGGTGCAGGAGGCAGAGAATCAGGATTAAGTGAAGCCTCTGAAAATACATCTTGCACAACATCCAGAACAGGAGGTATAGCTAAGGGCCTATGTTGAGGTAAAACAAAATTCCCTAAGCCTTTTCCGTGAATCAGAGAAGTCCTGACCTTCCCACTTAAAATGTTCCCTCATAAAATGAAGTGTCTCTGAAAAAGAAAAATCCTCTGGAGGAGAAGCAGAAGGAGTGGAATCTTCAGCATCAGAATCAGAATAAGGAGTGTACTCCTGCAAGTCTTCAGCGAAGACTCTGAATCATCGAAGCCTGTTCAAAACTTTCCAACTCTGGCTCCACCCTAGGCCTCTTATCAGGAGGGGGCATAGAACCTCTAATCAGAGTAATCAAATCTTCTGCCATTTTAAGCATGTGCTTCTTAGGCACAGACCCTGCTGAACTAGGAGTGACACCAACAGAAGCTAAACCTGGCCTGCCTCTGGAAGAAGCCTTGGAAACAGAAGGAGAGGGCCTAACCACCCTGGGAAGGGAGGGGAGTACAGAAACCTGAGAAGCCCCTTCAGCCTGGCCTGCCTCTTGAGAGGCCACATCCTGCAAAATCAAAGTCTCCCCCTGAGACTCCAGAGAAGCCTCCATCGGAACCACCGGTTCCACTGAAGCCTCTAAAGAACCGGCGTCCGGAACGGACGACTCATCTTGCCTGGGTTTAACCGCTTTGTCTTTGCGCTTCTTCGTGGAAGCGGGCGTCGGAGTATCCGACGGCATGTTATAATTGCACCGCTTCCCGAAGACCAGCCTAGCACAATCTAACCTTCGCTTAATAGTGCGCTTATTAAACCTAGCACAAAAGCGACACCCGACTACGTCGTGCTCAGGCCCCAAACAAGGAATGCACAAAGAATGATAATCCCTATGCGGTATCTGTTTCCCACAAGAAATACAATTATTCACTTTTTCTGACATCCGGTAATACACTGAGGCAAGAAAAAACCAAAATATTCCCCAACGGGGTACTTAGCCAACTTGGATTCGGTCTGAAACTCCGAACTCGAAAAATTTCAGAACGCCGAACGGCACTTGCAACGCTGCTTCTGCATCGGACCATGCGGCAAAAAAGACTGGGGATGTGACGTCAGTCATGCGCTTTTGTACCCTGACGTCCTGATGTCAGTTTTAAGCGCCTTGACCGACGTCAGCCTAATACTTTGGTATTCGGGCCGACCGAGGACAGCGGACTACCCCCATATGTAAGGACTGCAGCAATGTGAGATGAAGAACATCAGACACACACAGATGCAGACGCACACACAGATGCAGACGCACACACAGATGCAGACGCACACCAGACACAGCCGCACACACACTCACAGAGACACCCACACACACAAAGAGACAGACACACACACAGCCGCACACACAGACACATGCACAGAGAGACAGACACACGCAGGCACAGAGACAGACACACGCAGGCAGAGAGACACACACACACAGGCAGAGAGACACACACACACAGGCAGAGAGACACACACACACAGGCAGAGAGACACACACACACAGGCAGAGAGACACAGGCACAGAGACACACACAGGCACAGAGACACACACACACACAGGCACAGAGACAGACACAGAGAGACAGACACAGAGAGAGAGACAGACAGAGAGAGAGAGAGAGAGAGAGACAGACACAGAGACACACACACGCAGACACAGAGACACACACAGAGACACCCACACACAGAGACACACAGAGACACACACAGACAGAGACACACAGAGACAGAGACACACACAGGGACACACACAGACAGAGAGAGAGAGAGAGAGAGGGACACAGACAGAGAGAGAGAGAGAGAGAGACAGAGAGAGACACAGACGCAAACACAGACAGACAGACACACACACAAAGAGACACAGACACACACACAAAGAGACATAGACACACAAAGACACAGACACAGACGCACACACAGATGCAGAGACAGACAGACACAGGCACACCTACACAGCCGCATACACACACAGAGACACACGCGCACACAGACACACGCGCACACAGACACACACACACACAGACAGACACACACACAGACAGACACACACACAGACACAGACACACACACAGACACACACACAGACACAGATACACACACAGACACACACACAGACAGACACACACAGATGGAGAGACACACAGCCGCACACAGAGACAGACACACGCACACACAGACAGAGACAGACAGAGACACACAGAGACAGAGACACACACAGACAGACAGAGAGAGAGAGAGGGACAGAGGGAGAGAGAGAGAGACAGAGAGAGGGACAGACGCAAACACAGACAGACACACACACACACAAAGAGACACAGACGCAAACACAGAGAGACACAGACGCACACACAGATGCAGAGATAGACAGACACAGGCACACCTACACAGCCGCACACACACAGAGACACAGACGCACAGAGACACACGCGCACACACACAGACACACACACAGACACACACACAGACACACACACAGACACAGACGGAGAGACACACAGCCGCACACAGAGACAGACACAGCCGCACACAGAGACAGACACACGCACAGAGACAGACACACACAGACACACACAGACAGACACACACAGACACACACGCAGACACAGACACACAGACACAGAGAGACAGACACACAGACACAGAGAGACAGACACAGAGACAGAGAGACACTCAGACACAGAGAGACACACACAGAGAGACAGAGACACACAGACAGACAGACACACAGACAGACACACACAGACACAGGCAGATACAGACACACAGAGATGCACACACAGACACACACACACAGACACACACACGACAGAGACACACACACGACAGAGACACACACACACAGAGACACACACACAGAGACACACAGAGACACAGACACAGAGACACACAGAGACACAGACACACACACACAGAGACAGAGACACACACACACAGAGGCAGAGACACACACACAGAGGCAGAGACACACACACAGAGGCAGAGACACACAGACACACACAGACAATACACACAGAGACACAGACACACACAGAGACACACACACACAGACGCGCACACACACAGACGCGCACACACACAGACGCACACACACAGACACACACACACACAGGCAGCAGCAGACACACACAGGCAGCAGCTCACACACACACACACACACAGACGCGCACACACACACAGACGCACACACACACACAGTTGCACACACACACAGTTGCACACACACACAGTTGCACACACACACACAGTTGCACACACACACACACACACACACACAGATGCACACACACACAGATGCACACACACAGAGGCACACACACACACAGAGACACACACACACACACACACACAGGCACACACACACACACACACAGGCACACACACACACACACACACAGGCACACACACACACACACACAGGCGCACACACACACAGACGCACACACACACCGGCGCACACACACACAGACGCACACACACACAGGCGCACACACACAGGCACACACACACACAGGCACGACACACACACAGGCACACACACACAGGCACACACACACACAAGCACACACCCACACACACACAGACGCACACACACACAGACGCACACACACACAGACGCACACACACACAGACGCACACACAGATGCACACACACACAGACGCACACACAGACGCACACACAGACGCACACACACACACACACACAGATGCACACACAGAGACACTTTTGTAGTCAAGTCATAGAAAATAAGGTAACAATGAATTGCTGTACCAAGCTTGAAAGGTCATAAATAGAAGTTATGTACTTACCATAATGTTCCATGTGAGTTGTTTATCTCGCCTTTATTCTCACTGATGGGTTCGGAGGCGATCCATTGGTCAGACTTTCTAATGCTTTTGCTAGAACCTCAGTTATCTCTGGACATCTGACAAGCAAGGAATTATTTCCCTTTTATTCCGATGACTGGGAAAGTGGGAAGGATATTGGCTTGATTGATTTAAAGACAACTCTGTAACCACTTTAGGTATGAAGTGGAGGTTAGTTCTGAGGCTAACCATGTTTTAATAGATGACTAAGAAAGGAGAACACATAACAGCCTGCAGCTCAAACTCTTTTGGATGAAGTTAAGGCCACTAACACTGTTTTTCAAGGTTAGAATTTCAAGGAAACATAAAAAGCAGTTTTAAAAAGACAGGGTTATTGTTTTCCAGAACATAATTCAGGTTCCAAGGAAGGGGGATTAGTTTCCTAACGGTCTTGATGTGCAGGATGCCTTTAAGAAACGGTTTGATCTTATAATGTCAAGAAAGAGGGGGGATAAATGGACAGACTAGCTCTTAGCTCTAGCACTTACAGAAGTTAACTGTAGCCCTGAGTTGAGAAGCTCACATAAAAATTTGAATCATTGCTACTCTAAGTTAAGATGGGTCCTGACCTCTACTGCAACACTTACAGATCATTGCTTCTATTTTGAAACATAAGGTTTTGTAGCAGCTCATCTTTAAAAATCTATCATCCAGATAGTGAGATCCAAAGTCTTGAGGAATGAATGAAATAAAGACCCTTTTCTTGTGTGGGTAAATCCATCCCAAGGAATCATCTGTGATGATTGCCCTCAACTAGATGAAAAAGAAGAGAACCATCTATGCCAAAAGGGAGTCACCAACATTGTCTTTGGTTTGTCTTTATAAATTTTTAGAAGGACCTTCAGAACGAGATGGAATTGAGGAAAAGCATGAAGAAATTTCTCTTTCCATGGAAAAGAAATGTGTTCTCCAGGCGTCCTTGTGAGGGAGTTGTTTGTTTAAAGTGGAGGCAAAGAGGCCTAAGGATTTCCAACTGGTGGACAATCTCAAGGAAGACATTTGGGTTCAATATCCATTCGTGAGAGTCTGCCTTGGATCTGCTCAATCTGCCTTTGTGTTTTGCCTGGAATAAATGTAAACAGCCAGTAGGAGTAGTAGGTTGTGTTCAACTCTCAACTCCTATGCTTTCATAGCAAGTCTGCAAATGGGGTATTTTCCCTCTTGTTTGTTGATATGTCACATAAGTGATATTGTCTGTCACTACTTTAAGAGGTCCTGGGTTCCAGAGATGGTGGTATGATGGGCATAAATTAGGACAACCATCTCTGATGTTTATCAAAGGTAAAAAAACAGCTTGCACTTCTAGCTATGTATTCTTGGGAACCGGTACACTTCAAGGATGAAGCAGAATAATCCAATAACAAAGCTCGTATAATAAAAACACAAATTTATTTAACAAAACAAAACAGTCAGTTTAGCGCTTTCACCTGTGTATATCAGGCTTCCTCAGAACTAGAACAGAACTAAAATGGAAAGCAAGCACCTAATCATGGGTTTCGATAGCAGATGACTCTAAAGGACAGGATGACTGACATGCAAACTTTCTTACCATATCTGTCCATACCTGTTACAGGGCATTAGGGACAGTACTGGTAGACGGTAGCAGTTTAGACACCTTATCTGATGTAAATAAAAATAGCAGTATCGGATAAAAGAGTTTTTATAAAGGATCTTGTGAGTTTATGGTACTTTATAAAATTTGTATGGCTTTTTAGGTGCAAGAGGTTGACAGTGAAGCCAAAGATGCCAATGTAAATAAATCCTCTAAGGCTTCTAAACATGGTGGTATAACAGAAGGATTAGGCATCTCCATGCTCCGAAGGTCATAATACCTTATATATGTGACTCTGATATCTGGTTACCTTATCACCTGAAATGCTTTATTTTATAATAGCATTCTCAAAGGGAAGCTCTTCATGGGAGGGGGGTGGAGGTGGATGGATCAGAAGACAGCACTATCGGTTTATTCACAGCCCAAAGTTAAATGCATCTGTGATGCATAAAAGTTCCTCACACTCTAAGTGAGAAGAAATTTCTTCCAAGAGAACTATTTCTTTCTTATTGGGGTAGAAGCAGAGGGAGAAAAAAAAACTGGGAAGAGTGAAAGGCTACGAGAGCTTTAAACAACCTGTTAGAAATTAAACCACTCTTCTTTTGGGTATCAGAGATGGAACACCAGGAGAGGAAATGTGCTTTGATTTTTTTTTGCCTCCTCTTAGTATTTTCCAGAGAAACAGTATGTGGACTAGAGGTAGCCAAATATACCTCATAAGGCTACCTGGAATGTCTTCTTGGATCAGTCGGGGGATTTCCCTAGTTCTCTCAGAAAATCATCCTGGATTCTCCCTTTTTGACTGAATCAGTTGTCTGGTCGGTTACTTTGGATGTGCTCAAGCCCTGCGCCACTAGGCATCAGTACTACTCAGACATAAACACAGTGCCAAGTTCGGGAATAAATCCTTATAGTGTAACTCTAGTACAAACAAATTATTCAATAAGAGGAAGAAATTTGTTATCCATATGAACAAACTTAATATTCCACCCTACCTCTCGGACAACTGGATGAGAAACATAAAATATACCCCTGGGATCCCACCTGGGTCTGTGCTGGAGAGGAGAAACAGGTGCTGACTGAGGAACATGGGCAAAATTCTTGGCTAGGCTTATAAAAGCCTCCGGGCCAATAGCCTACTATCATCCTATGAACCCATAATAGCAAAATCAAATATCCACCAATGAGAAGTGAAAACTGAGGACCAGAAACCCTTTTTCAGCTGTGTTAAAATAAATCAATTCGACTGGACAAACTGGGACTGATTTGTGCCTAATCTGTGCAGAAATGGTCACACCTATCTTTAAAGCCATGGAGAGCATCATTATGGAACTTATTAAGAAGAACATGGGCAGTTACAATCCTGGATTCAAACTATTTTGGGTTCATTAAAGGTAGAGCTTGCCTCCTAAAAACATAGTGGACTCCTTTGAACAAGTCACTGATACAGTGGATGCAGGCAAATCAGTTCACACTGCTTACTTTGGCCTAGCCAAGGCTTTGGGACACCATCTTACATTCATTCTGGCATCATCAACAAGCTAACCAAACTAAAGGTAAACCCCTCCATTACCTGCTGGATATCAAACTGGCTTGCTGACATAATCCAGTCTATCAGCCTTGATCAGTAAAAGTAAAATAACAGAGGGACAGTTTCTGATTTCAAACTAGCCTTACAATCTATTGAACTTCTGTCTAAAATATCAGCTAAAAAAATCATCACATCTTTTATTGGCTAGTCCTTGTCTAAGGCAAAAAGCAGTGGCAAAATGTTGAATGAACAGGGATCCAGAGCATAAAAATAATTACTTACCATCTTCCATTGGGAAATTCATCCCATTCCTGAGTTCTGTAAATGTAGCTCTTTGGCCTTGAAGACCAGAAAATTGGTCTTACATCTTCAACTTTGCGTTTTGGGTTGGCACTAACAGCCCAAGGCAGCAGACGTCTTCAGAGGAAGGAAAAAAGTAAACAAATACATAAAAATAAAATAAGCAAAACTCAAACAGTATATAGCAAGCTGTCAGTAAAAAAAAAAAAAAAAAAAAAAAACAGGCAATAAACGCATCTCACATTCCAGACTTTTTTGACACTGCACTGAAAAATACAACTCAGAAAAGATGCCAAATAGACAGTATTCATTTAAACGGTAGTAGGTGTGTTGAAAAAGATGGCTGGCAAAAAACTGCAGTTGATCCACTCAGTTTGCCCGCATTCCACCAGATAGTATATTAAATCCTAAAAAAAAAAAACAACAGCTTATATTTGTTGATCTTTAACTACAAATCTATTTTATCTGAAATAAAACCGAAGTAATTACCACAAAAAATAGATTTGCATGATTGTGGTTCTTCCCCTTTAACTAATAAGACTGAAATTATCATTCTGCACTCTGTACAGCACAGAAAAAAATCTCTCAGGCTTTAGAGTCTCTCCCTTACCCATAATGCCCAGGATATCACCAATTTCTCTAAATATGAATTACATATAGGAATATACTCAACACACATCTAGGATTACATAGGTATACCCTCCAAGTGGAACCTCAGCTGCAAGGCTGGAGGAAGGAATGCTGAAAACGAACCATGACCATGCACATCTACTGTAATAGAAGTTCACGGCTTTTATAATGTGACATGGTTTAATTCATCCTCTTCAAAGCACTGGACATAAACTCCAGCAGAACCTTGAGTGGAATCATAAAAGATAAGCTGGAATAACTGAGATACCAAAGAAGGCTCTGAACCCAGAGAGCACATTTACCTTACAGAGAGTCTTGTGAAAATAATCAGATAAGTCCATGTCAAAGCCAGATAAATGTCATCCAATGATAAATGGCTATGATGTGGAATCTGTTTTAGGGTGATTTGTTGAGGTTTTAATGTACTTAACATAGCAGATTCTAATGTATTCAGACAACCATCTAGACAGCCTACCTTTTGAAGCTTTGATGCCCTGTCAAGTGCACAGGAAAGAAACATTTGAGAATTTATTTTCTATTTGTTAACTGTGTGGATGGGCTGGTCTCTTACCCCTTTTCAGCCATGACTTGGACTCAAAGAGCAGTACAATACACAATTCAACACAGAATTAATATAGGAGAGTAACAGATCTGATAATATGCATACAATAAAATAAATGAAAAATACACAGTATCTAAAAAGGTACATAATCATTTCAGACAGATTTTGTTAAATCAAAGTAAAATCTCAATTGTCTGTTCATATTCATATCCATACAACGTATTAAGTACTATACTTTGAGGAGTTCAGGGGAAAAAAAGATGGTTGAAGACTTAGTTAAAACGCACTTCCAAGGCCACTTTTGGTATGACAGTCAGGCTAGTTTGCAGGACTATGGGAAGCATGGGTCTATGTCATATCATTGAATGGCCACATTGTCGAAGGGCATCTCATCGATAATGCAGGACATCATACTGTATTGACTGAGACCGTGTTATGGTAGGGATCATGAAGTTTGCCCTTTTCAACACTATAGTGCGATCTCAGAGTTGGTATATATAATTAGCGGGGGGGGGGGGGTCGATGGCCATTTGATGATATGACAGACCTGTGGAACACCAGCTATAGGGGTTTTGCACACAAGGTCTGAAGCTCTGAAATCATTCTCACTGAAGTGACAGCCATGAGAAAAAGACAGATTTTCAAGAAAGTTTTTTTTCAGTTTTGCCATGGAAGCCAGATCAAAAGGAAGAATTAACTTTTTTAAGCAGAAAATATAAGTTGCAGAGAACAATAGCATCTCTGAATGAGGGGAGGCCCTAATCAAGAATGTACCCTCAAGAAATGCCTTATGTGAACCTTAACAGATTATCGGCAAGGCCAGAGTCAAAGATCTGGAAAAAGGTAGCACAAGACTGGAGGAGCAGGAAGTGAAAGGTAAACCAACCACAACCTGAGGCCCAAACAGAAAAAAGAAGTCCACTAGCTTCTTTACATTTTTCTGACACTAGGCCTCTGGTTGAACCTAAGTGGGTAATCTACATCCTCAACAATCAACAGAAGCGGTGAAATCATGTGGTTAACTCTGAAGGAATGAAATCCAGGTTAGGCCTGCCAGGCAGACAAGTTAAAATGGTTCTGAAAGGACTCAATCTGAAATCCTATTCAAGAAGGTGAAGCCAAAGAAAGGGAAACTACATGTGCCTATGCCAAAATGAGGCTTCAAGGATGAGCTTGGATTTGTTCTGTTTTGCTTTCTGTAAGAACTTTGGGATCTAGGTAATATGGGGAAAGCAGAGCCACCCAAAGGTCACTCCTGGACTACAGCATTCATAGACTAATGTCCTGGTTGGGGAAAAGAAATTGCTGCACTTGATATTGGTCAGGAAAGTAAAGAGATCACAGCGGGTTTCTCCCATTGACAAAATTTCCACATCACTGACAGTTGAGTACCACTCATTTGGCATCAGCAAGCACCAAATGAGTCTGCCAACCAGTTGGTTTCATCAGGAATGTTTATAGCTATAAAAAAATGTTTAAACATTATAGGCCATTCCCACAATCTCATGTTACAACCACGTTATTTAAGAGTACAGCAACTACACCAAGATGGACGGAGTCATGGAACCCCTGCAAGGCGAGGACAGTACTCACCTCAAGAATACAGGATTTATACTACAACCATACACCTTGGACTGTGCTCCTGCCAACACCCCTCACACAGTACAGAAATGAAGCATCTATATAGACTAATTAGAACAGCAGGACAGTAGAGAGATAAAATTGCTTGCCCGGAGTGAGATTGGAGTTACCATACAAGATGATTCTACAGGCCTCAGACATCCATTTTTTTTTTATCAACATGATGTTCAAGCATGGAGACCACACAAGTCTTTAAAGATCTACAGGACAACTCTAATGTAATACCTTGCAATGGAGATGACAGACTGTGGCTGCTTTGAGACACACATTTGCTTATCCAAGTATTTTGTAAAAATAGAATCACCATGCACTGAACGGCTAGCATTCTTTCCAAGGGAAGGATGGACTTTATAAGTGTCTCCAGTGAGCAACTTAAGAAAGTGAGGTTATGGAGTGGCTGCATGTGAGACTTTGCATTGTTCGCTGTGATTCCCGAAGAAAGGAAGAACTGAAGAAAAGAAAATACTATACAGGAATCAGATTTTCCAGTGTTAGAATAGCAAGAAGCCAGTTGCTCAGACAGAAAAATCTTGATCTGCAGCCTCGGGCTCACTCCATTCATGACCATGCATTTAATAAACAATCTGGGATTAAAGGCAAGTCCAGCCTTTAACTGAACAGGACAGTCTTCTAATCAGAACCAGAGGAACCTTCATAAACCTTTGCAATTTTTAATGGCCTGATAGGTGTCTTAAGCTGTTCAAGAAGCACACCCAAGCTCCTCTTGATAAGCCAGGAAGAACCGACTGCACTGTGAGCATCTGGAACTTTTGCTTCGGGATGTACTCATTTAAGCTGCTCAGATCCAGTACTGGCCTGAACTTATTGGCCTTTCTGAGACCCAAAAAGAATGTTTAAAAACATCCTTATTCAATTATTACTTTAGACATTAACATGCATACATCAATAGAAAACAAACCATATTAACATTTTTCATATTTATGCATTACACATTATATACATTCCATCTTTTAAACAATTATTCACTCAAATATTACATACATTGCTCACTTTCTGCCTTTATTTTAAACCTCTCTCCTCCTGAACATTATTCTGCATGTATTGTCATCTCAAGTTTCATTTTTTTTTTCAATTTAATTCACTCCTTCCCTTTTCTAAAGATCCCACCTTTATAATTTTTTTACCTCATTTACAATATTCAGTACTTCATGTACAGTTGGTTTAAATTTCAACTTCCATTTTCTAGTAATTGCTTTTTTGGCAGTCAATAGCATTAAACTTAGTAAGGCCTTACTATATTTAGGCAATTCAAATTCTGTGTCCAAGCTTAAAAGAATCATTTTCATAATTACAGCCATATGCTTCCACATTTCTGACAGAGTACACTGTAGGGAACTTTTGAAATCTGCCAACTCATTTCACTTCCAAAAAAATATGTGCTTCACTCTCTGGTTTCTATCACACCTCCAGCAATTGATTTTGCTAGCTACTCTAGGAAAATTTATCTGAAGTCTGCTTGGTTATAAAAATACCAGTGCAAACACATCAAATCAAAAATCCTATATTTTCTAGACTTTGTTACATGCTCGGGAGCCATAAAAAATGTCCTCTCGTTGTTCCTTCATTGCCTTTCGGGTCTCTTTTACCAATTTTTTTCTCTCCTCCAACTGATTCTTACAGTTAACATGCAATATTTTATATGCCCTACTAATTTTCTCTTTAACAGTAGCTTCTGTTCTAGACCGGACTAAAAACTTCACCAGAGCTGTGTCTTTCACTTAGCACTCTGGTATCCCTTTCTCTTTGCCTATAATCTGATATCAATCCCTTATCATAGGATCATAGATTAGTACTAGGCTAACTACCCTTGTGAGGCATTTTAAGCCTAACCAATTGCCCTGCAACTTGTGTCTATAAGGTAAACACCTTAACCATTAAGCCAACCTGATAGGGAAAGCAGTCTTTAAACAGCATTCCAAACTTCTCCTTGGCCTCATCCCACTCTTACCTTTCCCTCTCAATTTATTTTTCCCCCTATACTTTGGTTCCTTTAACAAGTTTCTATAGTAAATTCCAGTAACGTCTTGCCTATTTTTTATGCCCCAACTTACAGTCATCCCTGTTGGCAAAATCTCCTTTCTCCATATTTTGAGTTGATATACTCCTTCGGTGTTTCATTTAATTTTAAGCAACTCTGAGTGCATTTGATTGTTTTACTCTAAATTACTGAAAGTCATGTCCTGTGCCAAAACATGCACTCCTTTTGACTGAACAGCTGCAGGATTGAGTTTTCTCTTCCCCTTTTATGAATGATTTTATTTCATGTTCTTCAAATTTCTTCTTTGCTGACATTCAGTTCAGTATAATTACTAGTCAGTGACTGCATTTTATCCAAGCTGACGATTTCAATTGCCCTTTTTTTCTCGGTTTGTTTTCACACTGGGAGAGCTCAGATTAGAGTGTAGCTAAGGACCTGAGTAGAGTGTAGCTAATGACATATCTCAGTAGTGATCGTTGGCCCAGGGGCCAGTGCAGTGTGCTAAGTGTTTGAAATCAGTTTAATTTCATTTACCGGAGCTGCACAGAGGTTAGCAACAATTAATCAATCGATCAATCAATCTCCTGCGTTAGCTGAAGCATCCACTGCTTGCTACTGAAAAATAAGTATTATTTTTACTTGATCTGCACTTTTTGCATTGTATTTGACTGTTGTTCTGTTACTTTTGAACTGTTATTTTACTATAATTTTTTGTGTGGTGTCCTGCACTTTTAGCCTAGCATTGACTTGTTTCAGATTTGCTGGACCCAGTCTGTTTTGACAGTTTGAGAACTAAATCAGCTTTCCTCCACAAAAGAAGGCCTCCCCCTATGCCCTAGTGGGAGTAGAGTGTAGCCAAGGACCTATCCGATTAGTGATTGTTGGCCCATGGCCCAGACTAGTGTGGTACTATTGTTTAGAGTGTTTGAAATCGGTTCAATTTCATGGCTACTTGTTGCCCACATTAGTACAGGTTTGCGTGGCATGCACCACCAGCATAAGCATGCACTACTGCACAGTGGAGGATACCACTGGAGGCTATAGATGCAAACAAGAAAAAGAAATTATGTTCTTACCATAACGTTCCATCTGTGTTGTTCATCTTCATTCATTCCTTACTGATGGGAAGTTGGTTCCGTCCTCGGAACAGAATAGGCCTTATAACAAGCTCGTGCCAGCCAAACCATAGTGCCCCTCTCCCTGTTACCTCAGATCGAGTTTTCCCATAATAAAGAAAGCAGAGGCTTTTTCTGAGCGGAAAACCCTCCTAATGCGGGATTAGGACCAAATCCGATTCTCCAGGAGCCCCTAGGAGGGGGGAGGAGGGTCTGACGTAATGAATGAATGAAGATGGACAACACAGATGGAACGTTATGGTAAAAACATAACTTCATCTGATGTTGTTAATCTTCATTCATTCCTTACTGATGGGACAAAGTCCCTAGCTACTTTATGCCTTGGGAGGCCCTTATGGGATGTTCCTGAGTATCATTGAACCAAAGGATGTTCTCCCCCTGGAGACCAAATCCAATTTGTTATGAGTGATAAAGGTATGAGGGGTAGACCAAGTTGCAGCTGCACAGATATCATCCATTGAAGCCTTTGAATGAAAAGCAACAGAAGTCACCACTGATCTGGTGGAATGTGCTTTGACCTTGCCCAGCAGAGGAATTTTATTACGTTGGTAAACCAAGAAAATACAGTTTCTCAACCATTTGGACAAGGTCACTTTAGAGACAGTTACCCAATTTTGTGCCAGAATAGGAAACAAATAACTGGTCCATTTTACCTACTGACTTAGTTCTGTCCAGATAAAAATGTAATTGCCTATGTACATCCAGCAAGTGAAGACAGTATTCTCCTTGGAGTAGTGAGGAAAAAAAGACTGGTAGGTCAATTGTCTGGTTAAGTGTCAATTATGAAATAATTTTAAGCAGAAAACAAGGGTTAGTCCGGAGTGACACTCTCCCCTTATGAAAGACCATACAAGGGTGTTTTATGCACAAGGCCTGAAGCTCTGAGATGCGTCTCGCTGATGTGATGCCTACTAAGAATAGAGATTTCCAAGATAAAATCTTTAAATCGCAAGTGGTAGCAGGTTCGGAAAGGGACTGGGTCAGGGATTGTAGTTTGTTTGTGTTTTTCAGCTTTTCCCGGTTAGGGCTCGCCACAGCGGAACTCCGGTCCGCTAATGATTGGTAGTGGATTTTTACATACCGGGTTACCAGCCCTGACGCACAACCTTTAATGAAGGCATGCACAATTCACGTATGCCTCCACACAGTAGACACTCTAGCTGAGAATCGAACGGGACAAAGTCTTGCTATGAGGCGACAATGCTACCGCAGCACCACCACCGCAGTTGCGTGTCAGGGATTGTAGTACTAGTGTTGAACTCCAAGGCTCAATTGGTTATTTGAAGGGTGGTCTGATATGAGAGACCCCTTTCAGAAAGATTTTGCAGCGATGATGGGAGATTAATGCTGAGTCTTGGAATCCATTATGGAAGCTTGAGATCGCAGCCAAATGTACTTGAATGGTGGAGGCTGCTGCTCCTGAATGAAGACCTGATGGACAATCCAAAACCACACTAACAGGAGCTGAGCAAGGATCTAGTTCTCTTTGTCGGAACCAAATAAGGAATCTCTTCCATTTGCCGAGTTAGATTTTTCTGGTGGCTGGTTTATGTGAAGCCAGAAGGATACTGCACTGTAGGTACTGGGGAGGTAAGCTTATTTTGCCTAGTGATTACCTGAAGTGGAGAAACCAAGCTGTCAGCTTGAGACTGGAAAAGTTCGGGTGAGTCAACCCTTGTGGGTGCGAGATCAATTCTGCAGTTGGATCCAGAATCCACGGTTGGTATACTAAGTGAGGCCAAAGGAAGGGAAACCAAATTTGTCAAGGCCAGTAAGGAGCAATGAGGATTACTCTGCTTCTCAGCTGAAGGGCCTTCTTTAGAAACTGGGGAATCAGGGGAAAGGGAGGGAAAGCATACAGGAGTCCCGTGGGCCAACCGTGTATCAGAGCATCCCTTGGGGACTCCCCCTGTTGGGGAACTAGGGTAAAGTAGCTGCTGCATTTGTGATTTGCTGGGGAGGCGAATAGATCACAGCAGGGCTGGTCCCAGTGGCTGAAGATCTTCGCTGCCATGAGTGGATTGAGGGACCACTCGTGAGGCAGTAGGATACATATGCTCAGCTGGTTTCCAATCACGTTGGAAATCCCGGGAATATGCGTTGCAATCAGAAAGCACTTGAAAGCCATCACCCACTGCCAAATTCTCATGGCCTCTCGACATAATGGGTAGGACTTGGTTCCCCCTTGTTTGTTGATGTATCGGACTACTGGCATATAGACTGTATTGCAATTGTTCCTGACGGGAGGACACAGTGAAATGCTTGCAACACCAGAAGCACTGCCCCCTATTCTAGAACACTGATATGCAGATTGGCCTCTATGTCTGACCACATGCCTTGGACCGTCTTTCCCTGGAAAAGCCCCCCCCCCCACCCTATAAGGAAAGAATCTGTGGTCACTGTAGCCCTGGGTTGAGATGGGGAGAAAGGGCGACTCCATAAGCCGTCCTCTGGCTTCATCCACCAAATTAAATCTTGCTTGCATTGTTTTGTTATGCGGATTTGAAAGGACATAGGATGATGTGAGTGATACCACTGCATCAGTAGGAGCCACTGAAGAAGCCTCATGTGTAGTCTTGCTAGAGGAACTATTGTAATTGATGCTGCCATTGAACCCAAAAGTTGAAGGACCGCTTGAGCTGAAACTTGGTTTTGACAGAGTATCACCCGGAGTTGGGACCCTATCCTTTCCAGTCTGTGATATGGGAGAGAGACCAGACAAGACTGGGTATTGAAAGTTGCTCCTATGAATTCCAATGTTTGAGAAGAAGGAGCTAGGTTGCATTTCTTCCAGTTTATAGAGATTCCTAAGAATTCTGCCAGTGTGAGTGTAGTTTAGGGCTGTCACCAGTTGCCGCTTGGTGGGGGTGGTAAGAAGCCAATTGTCTAAGTATGGAAACACCCGGAATCCTTGAAGTTTCAAGTGAGCTGTTACCATTGCCATGCATTTGGTGAACACACTGCGGTCTGTAGAGAATGCAAAGGGCAGTGCACAGAATTGGTAGTGATTAGCTCCCAGCTGGAAGCGAAGGAATCTTTTGGAGCGCTTGTCCATTTTTATGTGGTAATACGCATCCTGAAGATCTATTGAGCACATCCAGTCATCTTTCTCCAGAAAAGGGAGGATAGACTGAACCATGACCATCCGGAATTTTTCCTGGTTGGTAAATTTGTTCAGAATGCTGAGATCCAAAATTGGTCTCCAGTCCCCTGCCTTTTTTGGCACTAAAAAGAATTGAGTAGAATCCGGATCCTATTCGGTCTGGTGGAACTGCTTGGATGACTCTTTTTTGAGACAGCTTTCTTGTCTCTTGAGCTGCTGCTTCCCTTTGAGTGGGTGGAATGTCGGGAATTTGTCTTGATGACTTTGGGTAAATGTTGAATGGTATGTGGTAACCTCTGGCTATAATCTTCTGCACCCAAGAATCTGTGGTTATTGTTTGCCGGGCAGGGTGGTTCAGAGAAAAATGTTCACCGACTGCTTCCAGAGGAAAGCAATCGGGCCACTCTTCAGGAGCGCTCGTAGGGCTGTCCAGAGAAAGAATCCCTAGACCCCTGGTTATGCAGGTTCCCTCTGCTTCTATAGGTGCATCTTCCAGAAGAGTTATCCCCTCTGCCCCGGGGAGTAAACTCGCCATGTGAATCATGGTAAGGACCCTGGTATTTCTTGTGCCACATCTTTCTACTCCTCAGATTCCTAGAGTAGGGACGTTGGGCAGTGGAAAAATGTACGCCCATGGCAGACAGGGTCTTGCCATTTTTTTCACACCTGGCCAACGTGCCTTTCACTTTCAGGCCAAAAAGAAAAGAAACTTCCACTGGAGCGTTAAGAAAGGAAGACTTAAAAGGGTCCGCAAAGTCACAAAGGCGCATCTAGGTGTGATGTCTCATGACAACATCTGAACCCGCCTCTCTAGCCACCCCCTTGGTAGTGTGAGAAATTAACTGAATGGAGGAGTTGGATATGGATTCCAAGGTTGCAAGCTGCGAGTCAGCTTTGTCACGTACCTAGTCAGAGACTGCTCCTGCTTAGGTTCTGGAGAGCTCTGAGACGAGGTCTCTCTGAAGCCTAGCAAAGTGTACCAGATAGTTCAAAGACCGAATGGCAAAGCTCATTGAGGCAAACACTCGCTTCCCTAACCTGTCCACCGCCTGAGACTCTGTTTGAGAGATGGACTGTCTGATTCTCCTCAGCAAACTCTTTCTTAGTGGCTGCCAACACCACCCCAGCGTCTACTGGTAGGCTCTTGGACCAGTTTGGGTTTTCCTCAGAGGGGATAACATTTTGTCTGATCTCCATGGGATTGGGTCAATGGTATTAGGACTCTTCCATGTGTGCTGCACAACGAGTTGGACTAGCTCATCTGCAGGTGAGTCACCCAGGAAGTAGAGGGTTGAGCACGAAAAGCCTGCAAGAATACAATCTCCTAGGAGGAAGGGTTGGTGGGCTTCCAGCCACCCTGCTGTTTCAGAATTTCCAGGATGTGTCCAAAGGAGATATCCTCGGAGGGTAACCATGGGGACCCCTCCCCTTCATCGTAGTCCATATGTTCGGTGAGAGACTCCTCAGGGGAGTCCTCTTGCATAGTACCTCTTTAGCGTGGGCTTTTGAAGAGAACTCCAATGAGGGGGCACCTTGCGGTAGGGTATCTTGCGGCTCCTGTGCTTGATGTCCCGATGTGGTGATCCGTGTCAGTTGCGGCTCAGAGGGAGGACATAACTGGTATTCCAATGCCGATGGTTTGCCTACAGAGGCAAGGCCCCTCTACATCGCTTTTTAAAGCTGGCCCACCTGAAGAGGGATAGGAGCCTGGAACGGAGAAGGACAACCTCGGAACCGGGGTCACACCCTGCTCCAATGGGACCGCTCTCAAGGAAGGAACCCTAAGAGGACTAGGTACTGTCAGGACTCCTAGAACCATAACAGATGGTGCCATAGAAAAAACAGGCACCGTACTAGGTGTCACAGTGCCCACAGTCCAGTCATGATCCTGAGGATGGCCTGGCTGAGCGAGCCAAAGACAAAGGGTCAGCTCCGGAACCATGGTGAGGTCCACCAATGAAACCGAAGAAATGGGAACCGAAAGAGGCGTTGGTGCCGAGAACTTCGATGCCTGCAAGGAGGTCAAAGGAGGACAATATGTCGCAGTCTGTGGGGGATAGACTCCCAACTCCAGATGGGAGGGGAGTTTTGGAAGGTGTTGCAATCCCTGTGGCTGTCAGCAGCTGATCCACAAGACACACCATGTCTAATTCAGAGAGGCTCCATGTTGATCGGGTCGATATCCTTGATGGGGAATCAGGCCATTCCAAAAAGGGGCTAAATTGTTGCCCAAAGAAAGGATCCACCGTGGGTGAGTATCAGGACCGAGCAGACTTGTCTATCAGCACCATGGTCTCAAAACCAGTGATATGTATGGGTAAAGTGTCCGGTGCCTGAGTGACTAAAATCAGTGCCAAAGGGAGTAGAACAGACACAGAGGTAAAATTGGTGCCATAGACAATGTCGGTGCCGTGGTCACAATTTTCAAAGATGGTACCGAAGACACTGCCGTGGAGGGTGGTTGAGGCCCTGGAGTCGAAGTGGTCAAAGTCAATTTAGGTACTTTCTGTTTGGGTTCCTGCTTCTCATCACCAGAGGGCGAGGAAGGAACTGAATGAGGTCTTTTTTTTTGTGCTCTTTACTCGGAGGGGGGCGAGCCCTCTGACCCAGGAATACCGCTGAGAAAGGTGTCTTAAGAAGGCCCTTTAATATCAACTTGTTCTTTCTCTCGTTCAGGGTATGAGAGCTGAACCCTTTGCATATACTGCAAGGAGGCTGAACCGAAAGTTGCGGGACACCCAGACAATAAACACAGGAAATATGGCTGTTGGAATTGGGCATTTTGTGACCACATTGGTCGCATTGTTTACAACCAGAAGTTCCCATTTTACTGACATGGCAGAAGACTAATTTAAACCAAAGTCTAGATACTAACACAACCAAAATGCTACAACAAACTCTACAAGAAGGGATAGAGAAAGTTTTTTTTTTTTTTTTTACTACAAATACAGAAAGAAAGGCAGGAAAGGATACCAACAATGATATCAAGATTACCTAAAATGGTACAGGAAAAGAGAGAGGGGGGGGGGGCCTGTACTAATGATGGTACTTAAGATTACCAAGTTGGTAAGGGAGACAGTAGAAAAACCTTAATAAATGGGCAAAAGTTTAGCGATTAGCTAAAGAAGCAAGCAACAAAGATAAAAAAAGAGAAATTTGAAGAAAAGGTTTTACAACTGAAATATCTTGAAGTACTTAGCTGAGAGCTGGCTTGACATGTGCTACCTAGCAAATGAAATCTGGAGGTAACAGGGAAAGGGGCACTACGGTTAAAGCTTAGCTTAAGAGTTTTTTGGCTGGCATGAGCTTCTTATAAGGCTGACTCGGTTCTGAGGATGGAACAGACGTCCCATCAGTAAGGAATGAATGAAGATTAATAACATCAGATCAGACAATTTTCCCTTGGTCAACTGCTTGTGCTCACTGCTTTGCTTCACTGCCCAGTTAAGACACTCAGCTAAGCCTCTGGAGGTTCCTCCACAAGTCTTACCCATTAAGCCCCTCGCAGGTTAGAACTTTTTCTTGTCCCTTAGCCGTACCTGGTCCTTCTAGTCCTCTCCTTGTTACTGATTGCAGTACTTCACCTAGCATCATGAATGGACAATTTCCCACCATTCTCCAGCCAACCTGATAGACATGGGCACCCTGAGGCAATGCAGCAATTGCCTCATGTACACCGACAACCCACTTCCCCTAATTCACACAAATTCAATAAGTGAGAGATGCGTCTATATTAAGAATCTAGAATCTAAGCTCTCACACTCACAAATCAGTATATCAGATGCTAAGCAGTTGTCAGCTCACACACGTCACCTCCTGCACCATCCACACATACGACACCTAAACCTACACATGCAGAGGTTCTCACTAGAGCCTACTTACAGATCAGAGACCTCCCAAACAAACACACTTCACTTAATACATTCCCAGCAAATCACACCAAGCATACAAACACACACACAAGTGTCTCACCAAACAAGTCTCTATAACAAAATACAAAATCAAATGTTTTAGTCATAAGTGACTCCATTGTCAGACACAGATGTCACACTCACCAGGATGGATAAGGAAAAGGTCACAGTCAGCGGTCAGTCAGGTGCCAGGGTCCGGCACATTACACATGCACTCAAGTCTCTCAACAACAGGCACTGTTAAGCTCTCTGATTACGTGTCCCAGTCGGGTATGTCCCTAGCCTTAAGCAGCATTCTACCTTCACCTAGGATGATACCTCAATACAGACAAAAACTGACCGACTTCAACAACTGGCTTAGTTTCTGGTGTCATTCTAATGGGATCCACTAACTGTCAGCCTGGGAATATGGTTGATAGACCACAATGTTTTTCCAAAGATAGACTCCACCTGTTACCTCTGGGCTTTCGGCTACTGGTTAAGACTCTTGCCTCCCCCATAGTGCCTTTTTTAGGCAATGTCACAAAATCAAAATTACCAATGTAAAAATATCCTCAAAGAACAACCTTAAAGTTATGCTACTAAACGCTAGGTGTCTAAATCTGAAACTGCACTCACTGGAAGCACTCCTCACCTTGGAAGATGCAGATGGCTGTGCAGTCACAGAGACCTGTTCAAGGCCACGTACAGCACCCCAGCCATACCAGGATATAATGCCTTCCACACGTTCGGGCCATAAAATGAATGCAGGAAAAATAGAGGATGAGGAGTATCAAACACAAAGATAAATATACCTCCAGACTGGTTAAACAGAATGATTCCACAGTTACTTCATGTGCAAATAACGACAGGAAACCCCCCTCTCCAAGTTATCGTCGGCTATAGCTCCCCCTCTATGAACCAAGATATCCACACTGCCTACTTGGATCTACTTGAGTCGCTCAAAATACAATCAAACACCTTAGTTATGGGTGACTAACTACCAGTCCATAGACTGGGTAAATTATACGTGTACAAACACTCGCCTTCTTTAACTCAAATGGCTTAGAGAAGATAGTTGGCACTCCTACAAGAAGCCCAAACATTCTAGACTTGGTATTCACCAACATGGTAGAACAATGCACCACCACAAGTGTGCGGCCCTCCATGGTGAAGTCTGGTCATAAATCAGTCTTTTTCAAAACAATGATAGCATTAGACCCCCTCCAGGAGAAATTAGGCTAAAAGACTTCTCCAAAGCCAAGTATAGCCTCTTATGAGAAGGCATTAATAGCTTCAAAGCTCCTGTTCTCATTGATGGCAAGGACACCTGTACTGGAATTACACCAATGCATTGTATAAACAGCTATACAATTGTATTGACTCCGCCATTCCTGATAGGACCAAAGCAAGATCCTCAGGAAAAAAAACAAGCCTGTCTGGTGGACATCCACCATAAACAGGTTATATAATAAGAGGAAGGAATTGCTGTCTAAGAAGAAGGAACGATCTCAGAATTGGAAGCACACCCTTCTCAGCTTGAACAAGCAAATACGACATCTTGTAAAGTCCTCTAAAGCTAAATACGAATCTAGATTAGCATCCCTAGCTAAGGATAGCCATAAGGCCTTCTTTAGCTATATCGAAACCTTAAAGGAAAAGCCAAGACTTGAGCTGAACTGGTAGTGAATGGTACCCTATATACTGAACCAATGGAAATAGCCAACCTGCTAGTAGACATGTTCAGTGAAAACTTCTCCCCTGTCCTCGACACATACACCCAAAAATTCTCCTACCTCCCATTCTCTCACCTAGTCTCTCTAAAGAACAGGTTTTAATCACCGTCTCAAAGGCCAACAACACAGCCTCTAGGAGACCTTATAACATCCCAGGCTGTGTTCTCAATGGTTTAAAACAGGAGTTAGTAACACCATTAGGTACTCTTTTCAACCGCAGCTTAAGCACTTTTTTTGTTCCTGCTGAATGTAGAACAGCTACCGTCATCCCCTTGCAGAAGGGGGGGTGCATCCACAGACTCAGGAAACTTTAGACCCATTAGCCTAACCAGCCTCATCTACAAGGCCATGGAGAGAATCATCATGGACCTTAACAAGGATATAAAAGAGACCTACAAACACTTGACCCAAACCAGTTTGGCTTTGTTAAAGAGAAATTTTGCCTGTTGAACCTGGTGGACTTCTTTGAGACTGTCACCATAGGAAGTTACTAGGTTATTAGCCCTGAGGCTCTTATAAGCCTAGCTAAGAGTTTAGCCCATGTGTAGACAAGTCAGCGCTCAAAACCCCTGTCCAGCAGGGACACAGGTGGAATCCCAGGGGTGTATTTTCTGTTTCCCATCCAGTTGTCCAGGTTGCGCTTGAAAAGGGATAATAAGGCTGTGAAGACTGGCAGAGATGGGTGAAGGCTGCCAGCCTAGCCAGAAAGAATTGTGCAGATAATTCTATCATTTGTAAATATGAATGTTGAACAAGTTGCTTTTTTAAATGAAAGAATGCTGTGAAATGTTGAACTTAAAACAATGTGGCAACATTGCTATCTGAAGTAAAGAAAGCCAAGTCAAGCATTTCTTGTTGGTCCTTTGAAATTAAAATTATTTCATCACTGCCTTTCATGTTTACAATTCGGCGCCTGCCGGGCTAGATGAAGGCTTCCTGCCTATTGTTTTAAGGCTAAAGTTAATGACCAGAATTTACATGTGGAATGTCCTTTATTGCTCTAAGTGTAAAACATGTAAATGCAGTTTATGTCAGCCTGGGAACACCAGGAAAGTGTAAAAGATTATGTAATGTTTTAGCAGAACTGCAGTTTCAATTTAAACAGTGAGAACCAGAGATTATTAAGCATTTTTGTCTGACTATCCAACTCACAGCACTGCCTCTTGCTCACATGTAAGTTATTTTAGAAGTGTGTTTTCTTGTAGATAGCTAGAAGCTATAAAGTTTAGATTAAATGTTTTGCTGTGATGTCAGAATTGTACTACTCATTTAGTTTAATTATTTCTGTGTGATCTCTGAAATTTTGACTAGCACTGTAAAGTATTGTCTTGTGGTTTTAATTATTTAAAATTAAATATTTTAAAACCCTTTTAACTGTGGCTGTTTTGTGTAGAGATAATCTAAGCTCTTAAGAGTACTTGTATGCCTTTGGTAAAATTGTACAAAGCCACTCCTATAGCTTTAGCCCTGGGCTATACTACCAATTGGATAATAAATATTGCACAGTAATAATTGGGCACCCTTTTACGGGCCTTTGAGTAGCTAATTATTAGCTGGTTTATGGCAGGGTACTATCGTATAGTCTGGGTAAAAGGGGCACAGCTGGAGAACCTGTGCCAGCCTTCCCCAGAAGTGTCTCTATGGTTGTGTAAACTCTTATCTCAAAGTGTGGGCGTGTCAGCTACTTGGGCAGGGACATGAAGCATTGGTTGGACAGAGAGGGTGCTGGAGATTTTAGCTTGCCCAGCTAGGTTGAGATCTGGACCCTACAGCTGTGCCAGTGGGGAGTCTTATTGGGGACCTGGGGAGCAAGGGAGCGACCAGCCCCTGACTGACTGTGATCTCTGTGTGCTGCTCTTAAGGGAAATTGCACTTTACTGTGTGTGTATTTGTTATCCTTTCCTCATGAGACACCCTCTCTGGTGTTACTGGTGAGGACTGAGGCTCCTTGATTGCTGGGCCAGGGCACAGGCATCACAGAAGCACTCTGCTTGACATGGAGAAGGAGTCTGTTACGCAGATGGGGGAGTCTCTGGGACACAAATCTGTCCCGCCAACAAGTCCTATTGATGTCACAGACCAGGTTGAGGTTGCGCATGTGGGTTACTCGAGTGGAGCTTAACTTGCGGATATGCAGCAGTCCCATCAAGGCAGGTCTGAGAGTGCTTTGTATGCCAGACAGAGGTCACCTCTGAGGAGTCTGTATGAAACTGAGTAAAGGGACAGGGCTTTTAGCCTATCTGTGTAGGGTACATGTTTGAAGCCCTGGATTCTTCTGATGAGGAACATCTGTGGTATCTCCAGCTGTTTCATGTGGTTTGTGAGGTACATGTCGAAGGGGGCATTATACTCAATAATTGCCCTTATAAGGGAAGAATACAGTTATGTTATGACCTCCTTGTCCCTGGTTGAGATACCCTTACTTATGAGGTGGGCCATGTAGAAAGCTTTCCATACAACGGAAGCAACATGGTGGTCAAAAGTCAGGTTGCTATCAACCTGGGTACCCAAATCCCTCACAACTGATTGCGTGCTTAGGATGTTAATGTGATATGTGGGGACGTCACTCTCCCCAAAGCCCTAGACGAAGACAAATCTGTGCATACAGCCTA
Source organism: Protopterus annectens (assembly GCF_019279795.1). NCBI lineage: Eukaryota > Metazoa > Chordata > Ceratodontiformes > Protopteridae > Protopterus > Protopterus annectens. Next base: position 358,519,287 of record NC_056726.1, on the reverse strand, counting down.
CTTAGACTTGGCCAAGGCTTTTGACACAATCCCCACTTAGGCAACATTGAAAAACGCATCCAGCTTGGGGTCAACCCACATACTGGTTGCAAACTGGCTCACAGACAGAACACATACAGTCAAAACAGGGGACTCCACCTCCAACCAGAAGACCCATTATCAGTGGTGTTCCACAGTGATCGGCTCTAGGGCCCCTAATGTTTGGAATCTACATCTCAGAAGTACAGGCAAAAACAAAAGGTCTGTGGCTGGCAAGTTTGGTGAGGACTGCAAACTGGGAGCAGTCACTGAGTCCCCAAAGGATGTCAACATTCTACAAAAAGGACTTACACAAACCAATGATTGGTGCCAAAGTCATGGTCTTAAACTCAATGCAAAAAAATGCATTATCGGCCCCTTTGGCAAAGGCGATGTCCCTGCAGATTACCATAACACCCTAGGCTCTAAATCAGTGGTAAGAGATTTGGGCACAAAGGTGGTCAGCAACCTTACTTTTGATCACCATGTCTCCATAGTGGTGATAAAGACCTACATTGCTCACCTCATAAGCAAAGGCATAGCTTCCAGAACAAAAGTTATAACCCCCCGTACTCTTCCCAGGCCAATAAGAGTACAATGCTCCCATTAGCTGTACATAAACAGGCACCTACAGCAACTGGAGAGACCTCAAAGGTTCCTCACAAAGAAAATTCAGAGTTTTCAGCATATGTCTTGCATGGACAGACTGAAATCACTGTCACTATACTCTGTATTGAATAGACTACTCAGAGGCGAGCTGTGCCTTGCATACAGAGCAACCTCTGATCCTGCCTTAATGGAAATGCTATACATTTGTAAGTCAAATGGTACACGGTTCATTTGCTCTAAGGACTTTAACCTAGTATGTGACATCAATAGAACCTGCTGGAGAGACCTGTAGGTCTCCCCAAGGTTGCCTCTCCTCTGGAATAAACATCCAGTACAGGTTAAACACAGCCCCTTGTTAACTCTTTTTAAGCGTATCTTGGACAATTGGATAGGAAACTGCAAATTCACCCCAGGGGTTTCACATGTGTCCCTCTTGGATAGGGGCAGTTGGTGCAGATTTAGATCTGCTTATAACATAGACCGTATCTCTAGATCCTTAAGGGAACAAGGGTTGAACTTGGCTAGGTTTGTAAGGGCGCTAGGGCCATTAGCCTCGTAACCTCCTATGAACCTAGAAATAACCTGTTAATCATTGTACACCCACCTTGAAAGTCACATATTTAAAGTAAATGAGCAGTAAAGAAGCTATATTCTATAGAAATGGGTATGACTTCTACCTCTGATTATAAATACACCAAAACTCATGGATCATTCATAAATAAATGCAACACCATCAAGCTGGGATTTGTCTGGGCAACAAAAGCTAATATAAAATTATAAGTAATTAAATGTAATTCTGGATGGACTTCCTTACCAAAGGCAGTAGTTACCAGATACTTGAATCATTTCTACAAAAAAACAAATGCTAGACAAGTTTGAAAAAAAAAAAAAAGAGAGAGAAATCTGGACTTTGGGTAAATTCTCAGACAGTGTAAGAAGGCCATCTCTTGCACAGTTCATGGATCAATATTTATTCTATGAAGACAGCTAGCATGCAACACAATGTGTGGTGCTTTTTGCAAGACAACAATGTTGCAAAACATTATACAGACAAAAAAAATGGCCTCACCTGGGGTCTTCGTTCCACATTCCTAGCCTTTTCAATATCTCTATAGTGGCCACCTCGCGGTTCAGGGTATAGAAATGTAGTCCATGCACCACACCGCTATCCAGAAGAGATTTGCACATTTGTACAGCCAATTCTATTCCATAATTCCTGATGGCAGCATCATTTTCTTTAATGGGTTCAATAACATCCTTAATCTCTTCTGGTATCTCTAGTCTGGAGAGTTTCACTAGCTGTTGTAAGGAGTGGTAACCCTAAAAACAGGGGAGAGCAACATAAAATGATAGGTCTCTGTAAATGTAAAATATTATTATTCAATAATCAATGGATATTGATGAGAACATTAGGTACTTATCATTAGAAGGCATAATGGTACCAGAAACATTTCACCTGCAGACGAAAAATAACAAATGCAAGTTTGTAGCAGTAGAAGTAGGGTGCATAGAGAAGTGTTTGAAAAGAACAAATAAAGGATGGTGAATGCAATAGATGAACTGCTGGTGATGGAGAGATGTCATATAAGGACTGTAGACTGTTGGTGAAGATAAATGGGAAAAGGTAAGTCTCTGCATAAATGCATAAACTTGCAAGAGGAAACAAACTACTGCAGTTTCAGAAAGAGGTTAAGAAAATAAAAGAGGCCAGGAATTTAATTGCGTTTTCTAAAATAATAAATAAAAAGGTAACTGCAAGAACAGTAATTGGTCAAAAAAGAAATGCAGAGCAATATAAGATAAATGAAAAGTTAAAACAGAAGGTTAACCCCTCTGAAGGTACCTCTTCCCAGACAAAATTTAAATCCAAGTAAAACACTGCCATGCAGTTCGTGTAGAAAATCACCGCTATTAGCTGTTAGTGCAATGCTTTCTTTTTTTTAGTCCAGGTTTGATTCCCCAGACTCCATATGCCTACTGTGTAATTTTCAGCAAGTTACTTAACCAGGCAGTCACTGGGGCAATTGATAAATCAGTACAGGCTCCTCAATGGTCTCCTACACTGCATACCTAGTAACTACATACAAACTTGTACACTTAAGAAACCAAATAAAATCAGAAGATGGGAGTGCTTTTTTTTTTTTTTTTTTTTTTTTTTTTGCAGAAATTCAGCTTAAGTTTCATGTAGAAAACTTTACTATAACCAATTTGCATTGTAAAGGAATAAAATGGGGGCAAGTCATGGAATGCCATGCTTGAATATACAGTGCAGAAATTGTCAACTCCTTTTGAAACTTTTTCCAAAGATAATAAACCCAAAATATTTGTTAAGATAAAACAGCTGCTTCCACACCTACTAAAAATTAGAAATTCACATGCTCAAGGTTATCGCTGGTCAAAAAAAATAGCACGGTTTGCTGATGAAATATTATATTCTATTTGACTAAACATGAACAGAACCTCATTCGGTTACTGGATGCAATGAAAGTCCAGTTCTTGGTGTAAAAAAATAAAGGTAAAACAAAAGGAATAACTATAAAATCATATTCCTACACATGAACTGGTACAAAACTATCTCCATTTATTGGAAAAATAACAGAATTAAACATCTGGGTATTTGGATTAAAAGCATTGTTGGCAATAAACAAAACTTTGAAAGGGACTAAAAAATAATTAATCTGAATAAAAATGCTTACAGCTCCCTAGACATTGCAGGACTTTTTTTTGTTCAGCTAGTTTAGCCCAATGACAAATTATGGGTCACACTAAGAAGAAATAAAACAATTCATTTGAGAGGGGAATTCAACAAGAGTCAAGCAGGAGAAAAGTACAGTTTTGTACCTACCATAAATGTAGATGTTCGAGTGCACATACTGCTGCAGTTATTACACTTGGGTTATCCTGCCGTCAGGCGGGTCCTCGGTCGGCCGAATTCCAAAGTCTTGGTCCGGCGTCAGTTGTCATCGCTTCTTCCCTGATGTCAGAGCGGCAGGGGTATATAAGAGGCAGCCGAAGCCATTTTCTTCAGTTTTTCTTGCCCCAGATGTCAGGTGCCCCCAAATAGGCAGGCAATACATGATGTTATGCAATCTTACATAAGTAGATAAAGCCAATCAGTAATTGCAAGCAAATACACCATATAGGAATACCCCAAGTTGGATGTATGCTAGAGGTGTTTGTCCTAAGCCCTGTCCTGAGGGGATGGAGGGAGGGTAACCTGGACTGCAGCAGTATGTGCACTCTAACATCTACATTTATGGTAGGTACAAAACTGTACTATGTTCATCGTGCCATACTGCTGCAGTCATTACACTTGGGTAAATCCCAAAGCTATGGAAGGGTGGCTGGTATTAAGCTGAATAAGGAGGGGCTAGAATGCCCTGCAGGACTGCGGTGGCAAAGCCCGCTCTAGATTTAGAGTATAGTGGCAGGTGGTAGTGCTTGGTAAAAGTGTGCACTGAACTCCAAGTAGCTGCTTCCAAAATGTCCTTGGTTGGGACCCCCCTGAGATATGCTGCTGACGTAGCTGTTGCCCTGGTGGAGTGTGATCAGATGTATCCTGGCACTGTTTTCCCATGAAATGAATAACAAAAGCGGATGCAGTGGGCTATCCATTTTGAAATAGTCTGTTTGGAAATAGCCTTTCCTTGAACACCAGCAGCATAAGACACAAAAAGTTGTTCAGATTTTCTGAATGACTTTGTCCTGTCCAAATAGTATCGAAGTTGTCTGTGAATGTCCAAGGAGTGTAGTAGTCTCTCCTTCATTCTGGGGGTTTGGATAAAAGGTAGGTAAATGGATAGCCTGATTCAAAGCCACATTGGATACTACCGTTGGCATGAAGGTAGGGTTGGTACGTAAAGAGACTGTCCTGATGGAAAATGAGGAAAGGTTGCACTGCCATAAGGGCCTGTAGCTCCGAAACCCTGCGTGCTGAGGTAATAGCCAAAAGCAGAGCTGTTTTCCATGACAAGTATTGTAGTTCTGCTGAGGAGGCAGGTTCGAAAGGAGGCAATGTTAATTTTTCCAGTACGAAGTTAAGGTCCCAAGCTGGGGCTGCTGGTTTTCGTGGGGGACTTATATTTTTTGCCCATCTGAGGAACTGTCTTGGTAAAGGATGTGAGAATAAGGGAGGATCCGTATTGTATTGGGCTGAAACAGCTGAGGCGTGGATTTTGATTGATGAGAAGGAAAGGCCACTGTTTAACATCTCAGCTAGGTACTGTAGAATCTGAGGTACATGTAATGTCCAAGGATTTTGGCCTTTTGCTTGGTTCCATGCACAAAAACGCTTCCATTTGTCTGAGTAAGCTTTTCTGGTACTGGGTCTCCTGCCCTCCAAGATGACATTCTGGACCTCCTTTGAGAGGAGTGTAGATTGGTAAGTTAAGGTATTTTCCATGCAGCTAGATTTAGAGTCCTGAGCTGACTGTAGAGGATCTTGTAATTTTGCTGAGATAACAGAAGTGGGAATTGAGGTAGGATCCAAGGTGGTGAATGAGACAGGTTCTTTAGGAGCGGGTACCAGTGCTGACGAGGCCAGTCCGGAGCAATGAGAATCATTTGTGGCCTCTCTGTTCTGACTTTTAGTAATACATTTGTCAGTAGAGGTAGAGGTGGGAAGGCATAGGTTGTCAATGTTGTCCAACTGAAAGATCGAGCGTCCACTTTCCAGGCCTGTGGATGATAGGTCCTTGTGCAGAATTTTTTCAGCTGGTAGTTGCTGTGGGAGGCAAATAGATCTATGTCTGGCTGTCCCCATTTTCGTGTTATCATTGAGAATACTTGAGGGTGTAATTCCCACTCGTGAGGATCTGTCATATTTCTGCTAAATTGTCTGCCAGTAAGTTTTCCTTTCCTGGCAGGAATTGCGCTTGTACTTGTAAGGCCAATGCTGTGTTCCACAGGGTCATTGCCTGTCTGCACAGGGGGTAGGAATGTGTGCCCCCCTGCTTGTTTATGTACCACATAACTGTGGTGTTGTCTGTTCTTATTAATAGTTGGCCTGGATGCAATAGGTCCTTGAAGGCTGTAAGAGCATTTTGCACTGCTAGCATCTCCTTTTGGTTGATGCGAAGGTGCATCTGTTTTTGTTTATGTACCACATAACTGTGGTGTTGTCTGTTCTTATTAATAGTTGGCCTGGATGCAATAGGTCCTTGAAGGCTGTAAGAGCATTTTGCACTGCTAGCATCTCCTTTTGGTTGATGCGAAGGTGCATCTGTTTTTGAGACCATCTTCCTTGAATGCACTGACCTGCCATGTGTGCTCCCCAGGCATAGTCTGAAGCATCTGTTGTGATGGTTTGACTTGCTTGAGGTATGCAGAAAGGGAGACCCGTGTTTCTTTGGCATGCTTGAGCCCACCACAAGAATTCCTTTTGAAGGCATGGAATGAGTGGTATAATTGTTTCCAGGCTGTGTTTGTGTTGAGACCATATGTTTTTCAGGTACCATTGTAGTTTCCTCATATGCAGCTTTGCAAATGGTATTAGTAGAATGCAGGATGCCATGAACCACAAAGCCTGCAGGATTTTCCTTGCAGTTAGCTGGGTTAAAGTTGCCATTTTTCTGAAGTATTGAGACAGTTGCCCTTGCTTGTCTGATGTGATATAAACCATCTGGGCCGTTGTATTTAAGCTGGCACCCAGGAATATTATTTGTTATGAGGGTATTAGTTTTGATTTCTTTGTTTACTGTGTACCCTAAGCAATTTAACACTTTTATTACAAATGTCAGATGCTGTAGTAGAATGTCCTTGCTGTCTGCTTGGATCAGGCAGTCGTCCAGATATGGGTAGATTTGTATTCCTCGTAGTCTGCAAAAAGCAATTACTGATGCCAGGCATTTTCGTAAATACTCTGGGCGCAGTAGAAAAGCCAAAGGGCACTGCAGAGAATTGATAATGCGTTGTACCTGCCAGAAATCTGAGGTATCTTCTGCAATTTTGTCTAATAGGGACATGCAGGTATGCCTCCTTGAGGTCCAACGTTACCAGCCAAGACTCCTTGCCCAGCATGGGAAGAAGCTGCTGTAATGTGAGCATCTTGAATTTTGGTACCTCTAAATACGTGTTCAGGATAGATAGGTCTAAGATGGGTCTCCAGTTTTTGTCCTTCCTTGGTACTAGAAATAGTCTTAAATAAAAACCTTGACCTTGTTCTTTTGTAGGTACCTTTTGAATTGCTTTCATATCCATGAGAGCGGAAATTTGTTTTTGTGCCTCTGCCCATTGATTTTGTGGCAGGTTTGGCATGCCTTTCATTTTTGGAAGGGTATGAAAGTGGAATCTGTAGCCTCCGTTTATGATGTCCAGAATCCATTTGTCCTGTGTAATATTGTGCCAATTGTCTGAAAATAAGGCCAGTTTTCCTCCCAAAGGTGCTGCCATTGAATGTTTGTTTGGCAGGTGTAGGGGGAAGTCATTGAGCTTGTTTCCTGAATGGTTGAGGCCTTTCTTCTCCACCTCTTGGAGTTGTTGTTTGCCATGGTCTAGGCCTGAAAGAACCTTGTGGTTGTCCTCTGCCCCTGGGGCGTCTGTACCTACCCCTTTGGGGTCTGTCAGTGGCTGGAAAGGACCAGTTTTTTGATGGCCAGTTCCTGCTGAAGCGAGGAGGTTGTACCTGCAAGAAATCTTTAACTGTTTGCATAGATTTTGCCTTTTCTTCCATTTTCTTTAAAACCTCCTCTGCTTTGACACCAAATAATACATTTTTTTGCAATGGTGCATCCAATAACTTTGCTTTTACATGATCTGGTAAGGTTTGCTCTTTTAGCCAAGCATGTCTACGTATCAGAGCCGGTGACAGCTGCTCTACATGAGGCCTCCAATGCATCAAAACCACACTGTAAAAGTATGCTTTCCCACTTGTTCTGTTCCATGCAACAAATCCTGAATCTCTTAAATCTGGTTGATCTGTTTGTGTCATCTTAAGTTTCAATTGGGAGATCAAAAACTGCTGGTATTTTAGCATGTGAAATTGGCAGTTTAATGCCCTCATGGCTAAAGTGGCAGAAGTATACACCTTCTTCCCCCATATTTCTAATGCTCTGGAATCTCTTTCTGAAGGTAAAGGATTTTTAGCAGTAGAGGCCTTAATCCCCATCGGACCCTGTGAAATGGTTTCTGGGTCAGCAGCAGGGCTTTTATATAAAAACTGGTGGGAATCAGGGACCCGGTAGTGTCTGTCTGGTTTAACTGGGGCAGGAGGCAAGGAGTCTGGATTCAGACTGGCTTCTGCAAAAACATCATCCAAAATATCCAAAACAGGAGGAATAGCAAAGGGCCTATGCTGAGGAAGAAGAAGAAACTCCTGGAGCCTTTTCTTAGAATCTGAGTAATCCTGTCCTTCCCAGTGGAAGTGTTCCCTCAAGATATGCAAGGTTTCCCCAAAGAAATAGTCCTCCGGGGGGGAAACCGAGGGAATGGATTCCTCTGCATCAAAATCTTCATAGGGAGAATAGGAGTAATCCTGGTCCTCAGAAATACCTGAGGTAATGGAAGCTTGATCTGAGGAAGGGTAGTCTTCCTCCAACCTGGGTCTTTTTTCTAAGGGGGGCTGAGAACCCCTGATAAGAGTAATTAAATCCTCAGCCATCCTGAGCATCTGCTTTTTAGGCAAGGGTTGCTAAGAGGAGGTCTGAGGAACCTGTTTCCTAATTTTCATAGGGGCCTTGGATTTTGAGTAAGATTTAATGGTAATAGACGTAGGCTTGAAAACGCCTTCAGAAACTGAAGGCCTAGCTAAATTTTCTGGTTCCCCGCCAAGAGTGGCGTCGGTGTCTAGAGAGGTAATGGGCTCCGGAGGGCCTACAACTTCAGATGGTGAGGTCACCGGTAAAATAGATTCAGCAGTAGTCAGGGGCTGCGAAGGCACCTCACTGAGAACCGGAGATCCAGTGGCAGGCCTAAGAGTGGTCTCGGTATCCGTTTTGGGCCGCGGATGCCTATCTTTATCCTTGCGTTTTTTCGTAAAAACTGGTGTCGGAGTATCTGACTACATGCTGTAGTTAAATGTTTTGCCAAAATAATGAAGGGCGAACTCCGCCCGGCGTTTTATAGTGCGTTTATTGAACCTAGCACAAAAGCGGCAGCCCGAGACGTTGTGGTCTGGGCCTAGGCAAGGAATACAGTATGAGTGAAAATCCTTATGCGGTATTTGCTTCCCACAAGAAATGCAATTATTAACTTTGTCTGACATCGGTCTGAGGCGAGAAAAGTTTCCCCAACGGGGTACTTAGCTTTAAGAAGACTTTGGCTGAAATCCTTTTCGGAAATCTCAGGAGCTGGCCGACCGGCACTTGCAAACTGCTTCTGCTTTGGGCACCGCGCGGCAAGAAAGACTGAAGAAAATGGCGTCGGCTGCCTCTTATATACCCCTGCCGCTCTGACGTCAGGGAAGAAGCGACGACAACCGACGCCGGACCAAGACTTTGGAATTCGGCCAACCGAGGACCCGCCTGACGGCAGGATAACCCAAGTGTAATGACTGCAGCAGTATGGCACGATGAACATCTGATTTTTACAAGTGCAATAAGGAGGACCAGGAACTTCCTGGACTGACTAAAGCCTACTGGAGGAGGCTAATGTACGTCAGAGTTTGGCAAATATAGAGTAAAACAGAAAAATATGTTAACTCAGGGGGTACTTCCTGCAGATATAGAGATACTGACACTACAGTTTCTTGAAGAAAAGGAGAATCAGAGCAAACCAACGCTAAACTGGGTTTACCAAGTAACCAAGTCAGTACTGAACATTAGGCAATGAAAACAGTAAAAAAAAGGGAGTGTGCTCATTAGACTGACGGCATCAGTTAACAGCCTAAAGAAAGTAGGCTCAAGATGGAGAACCAAGACAGAGCATACTGACGGAGGAGGAAGAACTATAAAATGAGGGAAAGCAAGGGAGCTTTCAGATTTACAAATAATTACCCTTTCATTGACCATTAGCAGAGATAAAAATTATGAATAGTAGTGAAGGAGACTTACCAGAACTTGTGAAATGTATAATAGGTTCATCAGTTGGTACTACGCTATCGGCCCTAGGGCCTATACAAGCCTAGCCATAACAATTCCCTGGATATTACTTCCCTGGTCCCCTGTCTAACAAGGTGAATGGCGTGATCCCTGGGGTGAATTTCCTATCTCCCATCCAGTCGTCAAGGTTCTTTTTGAAGAGGGCCAAAGAGGCGCTCAGCTTGACATGTATGGACAGTCTGTTCCACAGTATGGGAAGTCTCTGGGTCAGGAACCTATCCCTCCAGCATGTTTTGTTTATTGTGATGACCAGGTTTAGATCCTTGGAGCGTGGGGCTCTGAGGGATTGGGATTTCTTTAAGTGTAGCATGTCCAACAGCTCTGGGTTTGACATGGCCTTGTATGTTAAGCAGAGATCGCCTTTGAACAGGTGATATGCGGCAGAGTATAGCTGGAGTTTTTTTTAGACGGTCAGCATAGGGCATCTGCTTTACACTTGGGATTCTTTTAGGGAGGTATTTCTGTGGCCTTTCCAGTTGTTGCAGATGTCTTGTGAGGTACATACCAAATGGGGCATTGTACTCTATAATGGGTCTAATAAGGGATAAGTACAGTGGGACAATGACCTCCTTTTTTCTGGATGAAAAGCCCTTAATGATGAGGTGTGCCACATAGAATGATTTCTTGACTATTGCGGCGATGTGGTTATCGAAGGTGAGACCACTGTCCACTTGTGTCCCTAAGTCCCTCATCACACTTTCGGCGTTTATTGTACTGCCACTTATGTGGTAATTCACGGGTACATGTTTTTTCCCCAAAGGGGATAACCATACATTTCTTGGCATTGAGCTTGAGCCCATGGCTCTGGCATCAAGCATCTGCTTCTGTAAGACCCTTTTGTAGAATATTCACATCATTTGGGGATTCAATAATGGCTCCCAGTTTACAGTCATCAGTGAACTTTGTTAGCCAGAGTCCCTTAGTGCTGGCCTGTACTTCGGAGAAGTAGATGCCAACAAGAGCGGTCCCAGGACTGAACCCTGAGGTACACCATTTGTCACTTGTCTGGAGCTGGATTTTGAGTCGGCTACTTTTACAGTATGGGTTCGGTCAGTTGGCAACCCATCGAGCGACACAGGGATTAATGCCCAGCTTAGCAAGTTTATCTAAGACTCCAGAGTGGGGGATGGTGTCGAAGGCCTTGGCGAGGCCCAGATAGGCTGTGTGGACTACCTTGCCCTCATCCACGGCTCTGGATACTGATTATGAGAAGTCAATCAGGTTGAGGAGACAAAAATCGGCCCTTTACAAAACCAAACTGGGTGGGGTCCAGCGTTTGAAGGTTGCCAATGTCTTTGTTTATAAGTTCCATGATAATGCGTTTCATGGCTTTGCAAATCAGGCTCGTCAGACTGATGGGACGATAGTTCCCGGGATCCAAGGTGGATCCCACCTTGTGGAGTGGGATAACTGTAGCTGTGCACCACTCATTGGGCACGAAGCCTGAGGTGAGGCTATGATTAAAAATGACACTTGGGTGAGGTGCCAGTTCATTTTGTAGTTCATGTAGTACACAGCCTGGGATGTCGTCTGGTCCTATGGATGCTGTATTCTTAGCTTTGGAGAGTGTGTTTTTTACCTGTGTGGCCATTATTACCGGAATTTGGCAATCTTCTGGTATTGAGATTGGCCCTTTAGGGGGTGAGAGGGGGGGTGAAGTTGGCACTGAATCGATCTGCCAAAATATTGGCAATATCCTTGGGATCAGTTTATTTAATGCCATTCTGTTGTAGCTCAGAACAGATCTGAGCATTGCCATTTAGATTCTTGACATAACTATAGAATGCCTTGTGGTTGTCCTTGGAATCTTTGGCAATTTTATTTTCGTAACTAGCTTTGAAGGAATTTATGAGGTATCTCAGCTTCTTACTGAGGCTGGTAAGGGAGTATTTTGCATCCTGGGATTTTCCTCTTTTCTGCAACAGTTTCTTCCTTCTCTTGTATAGTTGTTTATGGCAGGGGACCACCAGATTGGCTTCTTTTTTTTTTTTTTTTTTTGGAGGAGAGCATCTTGGTTCTATTTGGAATAGCACGATTCATGCATGGGCGGATGTGCTCGTACAGTGCCTTAGTGTAGGATTCAGCAGTCGAACTTTCAGTTCCCATCTGCATGGGTGTCATAACGTTTGCCACTTCTGACTTGAGTAGCATGAAGTTAGCTTTGGAGAAGTTTTTTATGGAGGTTTCCCTACTGGGGGATGGGGTGGGATGTAGACGTCAAGGGTGATTAGCTTACAGTCAGAACTGACCAACGAGGGGGTGACCACTGGCGTGGAGCATCGATCTCCCATGTTGGTAATGACCAGGTCTAAGATATTTGAGCCCTTGGTGAGACTATGAATTAGTTGATCCAGGGCATTGGAATTTATGAATTCCAAGAATTGTTGGGCTACGGTGTTGGTGCCAGAATAGTTTTGCCAATTAATGGCAGGGTATTTGAAATCACCCAGTATTAGGGTGTTTGGTTGTATCTTAATATTTTCCAGTATGTTTAAAAAAGTGTAGTGAGAATCTTGGGGCATGGTGGGGGATCAGTAGCAAGCTACAATTTGGATTGCAGTCTTACCTAGTATTAGTTGTACCTGTAGAATTTCAGATGCATTGTGTTGGGCAACTAGCCTGGAGGTGTGAATATGGACACTTCTCTGCCTTTAGTGTTTCGGTCCTGGTTTGGTGGCCGAAAAGTACGGTAAGAGTTGTAGCCTGGTATTGCAGGGGTGTTCTCTGGAGCCTAGAACCAGGTCTCAGTTACTGCATGGATATCGATGTTCTCCATTTTTACAAGTGCCTCGAGAGAGTGCATTTTGAGGTTTAGACTTCTAGCATTCAGTAGCATTACCTTCATATTTTGCATGCTTATATCGATTAAGGTGGTGATTTTGTCCTTTGAGCCTTGCCTAAAAAAGGCACTCTAGGAGTGGCAAGAGCCTTAGCCAGTAACCTGAATCCCAGGGGCAACAGGTGCAGACCATTTCTGGCAAAGCATCGTGGTCTGTCGATCATGTCATTCCAGGCAGACAGATGCTGGATCCCCTTTGAATGACACTAGAAACGTAGCCAATTGTTGAAGTCAATCATTTTGTCCTTGTACTGTGGTATCATTCTGGGCGAAGGCAGGATGCTACTCAGGGCTAGGGTCATACCTGCCTGGGCCACATGATCCGAGAACCAGAAACTTAGCCAATTGTTGAAGTCAATCATTTTGTCCTTATACTGTATCATTCTGGACAAAGGTAGGATGCTACTCAGGGCTAGGGTCATACCTGCCTGGGCCACATGATCTGAGAGCTCTTCCATGTCTCTTTTCATGTAGTCCAGGGAGGTACGTCATTCACTCCAACATGGACAATGACAGAGTCATATTTGTACTTGTTGTGGAGTGACTTGAGTGCATGTGTGATGTGGTGGATCCTGGCACCCGACAGGCAGCTGACTGTGATTTTCTCCTTGTTCAGCCTGGTGAGTGGGACATCAGTGTGCCTGACTATAGAGTCACCTATGACTAAAGTGTTGGGCACATTGTCTTGCTTTAGGGGCTGTTGTTGGGTGGCACACTGGTGTTGTGAGCTATGTGACACTTTGGTTGTGATTGGTGTTTGTTTGCATTTCAGCTTCGGAGGTCCTTGTTGCTTGGGCAGGTTAATGTTAAGGACCTTTGCATAAGTGGGTTTAGTGTTACTATGTGTGGATGTTGGAGGTGTGAGTTTTGAAGGGCTATATGTTGCTTGAGGTGTACTGCAGGTGTTAACCTTCTCCTTTTGACTGTCTAGCACAATCTTGGGTGGAGAGCGCTTTGCTTCCAGTTTGGCTATGTAAGTGCATCTCTCGCAGGTTGTAGTGTTGGGTGGTAGGAGAAGGTTGTCTGTGTACATGAGGCAATTGCTGCATTGCCCCAGTATGCCCAGATTCACCAGGTGGACAGGAGAAATCACCAGAAGCTGACCATTGAACATTCCTGGTTCAGTGTTTCTTTTGTAAAGTACAAGAGCTGTTTTCCCTTACCTTGGCAAGGTACTTTGCAATTATAGGCTACGATTAATTTCTCCTTATTAACAAGGAGAGTCGAGTGCTTGTATCAGTTTAAGGCTTCCTAGTGCTTTCCAGCAGGTTTTATAGCAAGTGCTAGTCAGACATTCAGATTTTAGTGCTACTACTTACAAACCAGCTAGTTCTAAGGGAAAGTTTGAAGAGGAGACTTTCTGGCACCGGGAGCAGTTTAAAGAGCTAGACTAATACACTAATAAAAGTGCAGGAGAGTCGAGAACTAGCAGATCCGAGGGAAAAAAAAATTGAAGAGTACCGCTAGCATACAAAAAGTCCAGGATACAGCAACAGAGAATAGAACCTTGACCAGACATTACAAGAAAAAAAAATAAGTAGGGAATATGTTAATGCATGACAATTATAAAAGTTATTCTGAAGAAAGTCGAATATTCTAGGAGAGCAGAGGCAATGAGGTTACTGGGTAGCACTGGTAAGAAATATGTAAAAGCTCCAAATATGCATCAAGAGCTGCGGGATTCAGAATGATCTGTCTGGAAATGTCTACCTAGGTATTTCTACACTATTATACTCATTCCATTTACTTCCCTTGTTCTTTGTGATCTTTGTCTCATGTTGATTAGGTTGGATGTTTGATACTTTTTGTAAGCAACTAATCTTTTTGTAATAAAGTTGTGGATTAATCCTAGGAGCGGCAGCTCGTTTTCTGGACATGTTCAAAATTAAACTATAAAGGGGGGGGGGGTGCAGAGCATTTTGACTCAATGAGCTGGAGGGACCCAGACATAAGGGATTACTAAAGCTTAGTACTGCTGGCACTGGCACTTCCAGAAAGTGGAAAACTATACAAGAACCATCCATTGCTGAAGAATCGAGTATCATGAATGGTTTAAACACAATGGAACAAATCCAAAATGAAAAGAGGGGACAAGTCACATCTGCATATTGTGGAAGCACTTCAAGCACACTAGTTATTAATTTCAGACCAAGAGGAAATAAGTGACATCCAAGTTGACAGGTACAGGGTGAGCAATAATATAACAGAAATAAATAAAAACATAACTAGGAGAATGGATTGTTATACAGAAATCTGCTCTATGATATATTTGTGAGATGTACATTTTGTTATAAGAAGAAAATGCGAACATCAGAATGTATAAGGAATTAACACTGTTGTAACCTTTCCTATAGTGTAGCATTAGTATGTTAAAGGAAAGCAAAATGTGCTAAGCAGCACTAACTTAGGACACAAGTTCTGTAAATTAATATCCTGATGCAAGAGGGTCTCAAATTACGAAATAATGGAACTAAAATTGTTCTACACTCCTACACAAAACTGGTTACATGCATTAAATCAATCTTCATTTTGGCAGGAGGACCCCACGTTATTTAATTCAGACAGTTCAACAGCAACCTTAAGCTTGGACAGGGAGCTCTCTCTATTACATGCAGAAAAATTGCTCATAGAGATACTACAAGCCTTCCTCTACCCTGTAGACTGCTAGAACATTAAATCCCTCTGCATTCTGTGAAGGACTGTCCTGCAAAATGTTAAATCTCCAGTTTTGATGCATTGTGATCCTGCTACAAACTAAATGATAAAGTCAATATGTGAAGCACAGCTCAGCCATACTGTATACACATTCTGGACAAGCCATAACACAGAAATAACTGAAATATACCTGAATTGGGAAGATTCCAGGTAATATGGGGCAGACTATTCCAATGGCTCGACAGTCTTTTAAAAATTTTAGGAAGGTCTCAGCTCGGAAAAATAACTGAGTTACAATAAAGTCTGCCCCAGCATCTACTTTCTCCTTCAAATGTCTGAGGTCTTCTTCATAGCTAGCTGCCTCAGGGTGACCAGTAGGATAACCTACAAAGGAAATGCAAAATACAAAGAATGAATCTGTCCATTTCCAACTTAGTGAAATATGTGACTACACAAGAACATTCTGCCTTGTACAGCTGTGCAAATATTCACTAGAACAACACATGACTGACTCCATTTATGCCACGCATAGCATTTGTTATAGGCGTGCCAAGTCTTTAAATTATGGGTCATATGATTTGATTTGTGCAGCAGTACATCATACCTTCTGTTTGGTTGGATGGAATGTCAATTTCTGCCTATGGAACATATAAAAACCTGATGGACCCAGAAAGGATTTGTGATATTATATATGACAGAAACAGTATAAAGGACCACCATCCATGGTCCAAAATAAATGTTTTTTTCCAGGGAATTTTCAGCTGTGAAATCTAGTTTGTAATGGCCATACAGAGAAGCTCCTCTTACAAGTCATGTTCAAAAGGTGCACTCTCCAGTCCAGCTGGTGAATCTGGGTATCCTGAGGAAATGTTACAACTGCCTCATGTACACAGACAACCCTCTCCTCCTACCACAAAACACTAACATATGCGAGAGATGCAATTATATAGCCAAACTGGAAGCTAAGCCGTCTCCACCCAAGACTGGAACAGACAGTCAAGAGGAGAAGGTTAACACTTGCACCACACCTCCAGCCGCACACAGACCTACTAAAACAGCACTGGCAAAAAATACACAAATACACAAAATCATATTCGGAGGCTCTAAATAAAAACCTGCAAAAGCATCAGAGACATCCAAAGCAGACACCCAAACAACCTGCACTTCCAGTCACAAACCAGACAACACATAAAACACAAAATCAGTGTGCCACACAATCACAGCCCTTAAGGCGAAATAACATACCTAACACACCAGGTGACTCTATAGTCAGGCACACTGACGTCCCACTCACTAGGCTGGACAAGCAGAAGGTTACTGTTAGCTGCCTGTCGGGATCCAGAATCCACCACATAACACAAGCACTCAGGTCACTCCAGAACAAGTACAAATAGGACTCTGTCATTGTTCATGTTGGTGTGAATGACCTAAGATGTACCTCCCTGGATTACATGAAAAGAGACATGGAAGAGCGCTCGGATCATGCAGCCCAGGCTGGTATGACCCTGACCCTAAGTAGCATCCTGCCCAAGAATGATACCTCAGTATAAAGAAAATATGATCAATTTCAACAACTGGCTAAGCTTCTGAACTCAAAGGGGATCCCAGTGTCTGTCAGCCTGGGACGACATGCTCGACAAGTCTCGTTGCTTCGCAAGAGAAAGCTTGCAACAGTCACCCCTAGGCTTTCGAATACTGGCCAAGGCTCTTGCTGCCCCCATAGTGCCTTTTTTAGGCAAGGCTCAAAAGTCAAACCCACCTCCGTAAACACTCACTTTGCTCACCGGACATTGTAGCCATCTCCGAAACCTGGCTAAAACCTCACATAAGCGACTCTGAATTCCTTCCCCCTGGATTTCTATCCCCCCGTTCTGACCGCCAAAATCGAAGAGGTGGTGGTGTAGCCCTAATCCACTCCAACCACTTGTCCATCACTCCATATCCTAACCCCATTCCTTCTTTCAATAATGCTGAACTTGTAACTGGCCTAGTAGAACTGAACAACCATAAGAGCATCTGTATCATTTCCCTCTATATTCCTCCTGGTAATAACACTAATATCCTGGAAGACATCCTCTCCTGGACCTCATCCAACATTAAGCTAGAAACCTACATCATGGGAGATGTAAATATAGACTGGAACAAAATTATTCACCATAATCCCACCATATCAATCAATCTATTTAACTTAACTCAATTTACGAACTCTATTTCTAGACCTAACAAAAACAACCCCCAGGCTCCATACTAGACTGGATGCTAGTATCCCATCCGTACAAAGTCATAAAATCTGGTGGACCCATTATGAGACCACCTCTGCCTTCATTCATTTCCCCACACTCCCACCACTTCATTCAAGCCCATAACCTCTCTAACTTTAACCCTACTACTTTCTCCGACTCCCTTAAGCTAACTAACTGGAACCCCTTAAAAACTCTTCCTTTAGATGCAGCCATTGACTACTTCAGTTCTAAATTCATAACCGTGTTTAACTCCCTAGCACCAATCAGAACAAAAAAAGTTAAAACAAAAACCATCCCATGGCTCACCAAAGACACCAAAAAAATTATGCTTCAAAGAGATAAAACCTGGAAAGCTTACCTCCATCATAAACAGCCAGAAATCTTACTTAAATATAAACTGAGAAACCAAGCCAAAAAACAAGTTATTAAAGACAAAAAGTCTTACTACATCAAACTACAAGCAAATCACACAAAAACCCCAAACAGTTCTGGAACTCTATTAATTCCCTCCTTACGCCTGGTACAAAAAAAAGTACAGTTTTGTACCTACCATAAATGTAGATGTCCGATAGACATGCAACTGCAGTCATAACATGTGGGTTGTCCTGCCTCAGGCAGCCCTTGGTCGGCCGGATTCCAAAGTCTGGGTCTGACGTCGGCTGATGTCGCATTTCTCTCCGACGTAAGAGCGGCTGGAGTACATAAGCATCAGCCGACGCCATTTTCTTCAGTGTTTCTTGCCCCAGATGCCAGGTGCCCTCCAAGGAAGGCTGTAATCAAATTGGAAGACAAAAACAGGATTCCAAACAAATAAATGAGCAATAAAACAAATACACCATAACAGATATCTCCAGCTAAGAATAACAGGGATAGGAGTGGACCCTAGGCATAGAGGGGTATGGAGGGAGGGAAAATCCGACTGCAGTTGCATGTCTATCGGACATCTCCATTTATGGTAGGTACAAAACTGTACTATGTCCTTCAAGAATGCAACTGCAGTCATAACATGTGGGTAGAATACCATAGCTTAGCTGGGGGAGGAGGTATGCTCTAGGAGAGAGATGGTGTGGCAATCAAACCCTGCAGGACTGCCGAAGCAAAGCCTGCTCTGGATCTGGAGTATAGAGGGAGATTGTAGTGTTTGGAGAATGTATGCACGGAGCTCCATGTAGCAGCTTCTAGAATGTCCTTGGTAGGCACCCCTCTTAAGAATGCTGTAGAGGTGGCTGTAGCTCTGGTGGAATGTGTTCTGACATCAGCTGGAACAGTCTTTCCATGAAAGGAATAACAGAATCTGATGCAATGTCCAATCCATTTAGAAATAGTCTGTTTTGAAATTGCTTTTCCTTGGACTGCCGGGGCGTAAGCTACAAAAAGTTGTTCAGACTTCCTACTGGCCTTTGTTCTGTCCAGGTAGTATCGAAGCTGTCTGTGAATGTCCGAGGTATGCAACAGTCTTTCCCCCTTATTCTCAGGATTGGGGAAGAAAGCAGGCAGATGGATGGCTTGATTTAAAGAAACCCTAGAAACCACCTTTGGCATAAAAGTAGGGTTGGTCCTTAATGAAACCCTGTCTCTATGAAAAATGATAAAGGGTGGTATTGCCATTAGGGCCTGAAGCTCCGAAATCCTTCTTGCTGAGGTAATTGCCAACAGGAAAGCTGTCTTCCATGAGAGAAATTGCAAGTCAACTGAAGCTGCTGGCTCAAATGGAGGTAGAGTCAGTTTTTCCAAGACAAAATTGAGGTCCCAGGCTGGCACTGGGGTCTTTCTTGGCGGCTTAATGTTCTTGATTCCCCTGAGGAATTGCCTTAGTAAGGGGTGAGAAAAAACAGGAGGATCAGTGTTGTATCTAGCTGAAAAAGCAGATGCATGTATCTTTATGGAAGAATATGAGAGGCCGTTCTTTAACATATCTGCCAAATATTCCAAGATGAGTGGGATGTTCAACAATGATGCATCATGTCCCTTGCTGGTATTCCAATTGCTGAATCTTTTCCACTTTGCTAAGTAAACCTTTCTGGTGGATGGTCTTCGAGCCTCTGTTAGTATCCGCTGAACTTCCTTGGAGATAGATAAGCTGAAGTTATTTATGGGCTCTCCCAGGCTGTTAGCTGCAGTGTCAGAA
Organism: Protopterus annectens; assembly: GCF_019279795.1. Taxonomy (NCBI): domain Eukaryota; kingdom Metazoa; phylum Chordata; order Ceratodontiformes; family Protopteridae; genus Protopterus; species Protopterus annectens. Next base: position 358,499,760 of record NC_056726.1, on the reverse strand, counting down.
GATTTGGATGCAGTGTTTCGAAATTGTGTTGAGTCAAAAGTAGAGGCCACTGGGGGAGGGCCCACCTCCTGGTGTGGCATATGCTCCGTAGTAGTGGGTACCAGTGTTGTCTTGGCCAGTCTAGAGCTATTATGATTCCCTTGGGCTTCTCTGCTTTGATCTTTAGTAATACTGAGGTCATCAGTGGCAGAGGTGGGAATGCATAGATTGCTAGGGAGTTCCAGTTGAATGAGAGCGCATCTATTTTCCAAGCTTTTGGATGGTATGTCCTTGTGCAAAATTTTGGTAGAAGATGGTTGAGGTGAGAGGCAAATAGGTCCACTTCTGGCTTGCCCCATGTCGAAGTGAGTTGTCTGAAGGCCTTCAGATGTAACCTCCACTCGTGTGGATCTGTGAAATTCCTGCTTAGGCTGTCCGCCAACACATTGTCTTTTCCTGGAACAAACTGGGATTGTAACTGGATGTTTAGGTTCAGTGATTTCTCCCAAAGCTGCACTGTCAGTCTGCAAAGGGGGTAAGAGTGGGTGCCCCTGCTTGTTTATGTACCACATCACAGTGGTGTTGTCTGTCCGTATCATTAAATGGCCTTGCTGGAGTTGGTGTTGAAAAGCCTCGATGGCATGCATTACTGCCAGCATTTCCTTTTGGTTTATATGCAGATGTGTTTCCTTTGGAGACCATTGTCCCTGTATACACCTGCCTTCCATGTGCCCCCATCCAAGGTCTGAGGCATCTGTAGTCATGGTCTGTGTTATCTGTGGTTTTTTGAATGACATACCTGTGTTTGCCTGGCTCACAGAGGCCCACCATAGGAATTCCTTTTGTAGGCATGGAATGAGTGGTATGATTGTCTCCAAGTTGTTGCTGTGTTGAGACCAAATGCTTTTAGGTACCATTGAAGCTTTCTCATGTGTAGTCTTGCTAATGGAACCAGGAGAATGCAGGATGCCATGTAACCCAGGGCCTGTAGGAATCTCCTTGCAGTCATCTGGGTGTGTTTTGCTAAACCTTTGAAGTAATGAGTTAACTTCTCTTGCTTGTCTTCTGTCAGGTAAGCCATCTGAGAGGCTGTGTCTAGTTTGGCTCCTAAGAAGATTATTTGCTGGGATGGCTGCAGTCTTGACTTTTGGAAGTTGACTGTGTATCCCAGAGCTTGAAGTAATCGTATGACATAATCCAGGTATTATGTCAACATCAATTTGTCGTCCGCTTGTATGAGGCAGTCGTCCAGGTACGGATAAATTTGTATACCCTGGAGCCTGCAATGAGCAATTACTGAAGCCAGGCATTTTGTAAATACTCTGGGCAGTAGATAAGCCAAATGGCAATGCTGAGAATTGATAATGCTCTGGCCCTGCAAGAAATCTGAGGTATCTTCTGCAGCTGTGTCTGATAGGGACATGCAGGTATGCCTCCTTGAGGTCCAGAGTAATCAGCCACGACCCCTTGCCCAGCATGGGAAGGAGTTGCTGTAGAGTCAGCATTTTGAACTTTGGTACTATGAGAAAGGTGTTTAATGCGGACAAGTCCAGTATTGGTCTCCATTGAGATTCTTTTCTTGGAACAAGGAACAGTCTTGAGTAAAACCCCTGGTCTTGTTCTTGTTGTGGAACTCTTTCTATTGCTTTCATTCGAGTCAGCAGAGTGATTTGCTTGATAGCCTCTGCCCTCTGATTTTGTGGTAGGTTTGGCATGCCTTGTTTTCTTGGTAAGGTATGAAAATGAAACCTGCATCCTCGGTCTATAATGTCCAAAATCCATTTGTCCTTTGTCAGTCTGTGCCAGTTTTCTGCAAACAGAGATAATTTAATGCCCAAGGGAGCTTCTAGTTGTTCCCTGGTAGGCGGTAGTAGAGGAAAGTCATTGAGATTGTGGTTGTGGGGAAGGTGAAACCCCTGCGTCACTTCTTTGGTTTCCTGGCTGCCATTGTCGTCCCCTGTAAGGGCCTCTGTATTGGCCCCTTCCTCGGCCACGTCTGTTCTTACCCCTTTGAAACTTTTCTGGATTAGGAAAGGACCAGTTTTTTGAAGGCCAATTCCTGCTGAATCTGGGGGGTTGAACCTGGAGGAAATCTTTCACAGTCTGAACTGATTTTGCTTTTTCTTCGATGGTCTTTAACACATCCTTAGCATTTGCACCAAAAAGCTTGTTCTTCTCCAAAGGTGCATCCAGAAGTTTTGCTTTTACATGATCTGGTAGAGGTTGATCTTTTAACCAAGCATGTCTACGAATGACTGCCCCTGTCATAGCTGCCCTACATGAAGCTTCCAGTGCATCATATCCACACTGCAGGAAGTGATTGCTTACTTGCTGAGTGTTATGTACAGCTTCCTGCAAAGTCTTCCTGTCTAAAGGATCAGGAGTGGCTAATGTTTTTTGTAAATCTTCTAACAGATAATCCTGATATTGTAACATATGAAAAAGGCAATTTAAGGCTCTCATAGATAAGGTAGTGGATGTGTAAACCTTTTTGCCCCATCTCTCTAATGACCTAGCTTCCCTGTTGGAGGGCAAAGGATTTTTTGAGGTGGAGGCTGAAACTCCTTTAGGCCCCTGTGAAATAGTTTCCAAATCAGCAGTATGGGCCCTGAATAAATGGGAATGAGTTTCTGGGACCCTGTAATACCTGTCTGGCTTGGCTGGAGCAGGAGGAAGAGAATCAGGGGTAGCACTAGAGTCAGAATACAAATCATCCAGAACATCAAGTACAGGAGGAATAGCTAAGGGCCTGTGCTGAGGCTTCTTAAGGAAAGTCCTAAGGCGTTTCCTAGAATCAGAATATTCCTGACCTTGCCACTTGAAATGTTCCCTCATGGTATGCAGAACTTCCCCAAAAGAAATATCCTCAGGAGGGGAGGCCGAGGGGATGGAATCTTCTGCATCCGAGTCCTCATAGGTCTGGAAGAGCTCTTCCTGGCTATCTGAGTGGACAGAGCCCTCAGAATCTTCATCTGAAGGAGTAGGATCAGAGGGTTCAACCCGGGGCCTTTTATCAGGAGGAGGCTGGGATGCTCTCTCGGGATGGGCCTGTGAACCTCTAATCATGGAAATTAAATCAGCAGCCATGGACATAATTTGTGTCTCTGGAGTCGGCTGAGGTAAGGATTTAGAAGTAATATGCTTTGTTTTGCTGGCTGCCTTAGCCCTAGTGTAGGCCTTAATAGACATGGCCATAGGGGGCCTGGCAGCTCCACGTGCAGGAGTGACCTTGTCTACAGCAATGGTCTCGGGCATTTCCTTGGTTTCGGTATCCGGAGGAAAATCTATAACTGGCGTCGGAGTAATGTCTGGAATCGGAGTCGTCGGTAATGTGGTGTCTTCGGTTCGGAGCGGTGGAGAGACCGTCTCAGAGGGAACCGGAGCACTCGCGCTAGGTTTTGGCGTGGAGTCGGTGGTAGACGCGGGCCGAGGATGTCGGTCCCGGCCTTTTCACTTTTTGGGAGTTTGCAATGTCAGAAGATCCGACGGCATGGTGTAAGCAAAATTATCGCCGAAATAATCTTCAGCGAACTCCGCCCGGCGCCTGAGAGTGAGCTTGTTGAAGCGAGCACAGGCTACACAGGCCGAGACGTCGTGGTCTGGGCCCAGGCAAGGGAGGCAGTAAGAGTGGAAATCCTTATGAGGTATTTGTTTACCACAAGAAAGACAATTGTTAACTTTTTCAGTAATTTCTGACATCGGCTGAGGCAAGAAAAGGTCCCCAGCAGGTGCCAGCTTTTGATGACTTCGGTATCGTAGAATACAGGAGCTGACCGACCGGCACTTGCGAACTGCTTCTGCTTCGGGCACCGCGCGGCAAGAAAGACTGAAGAAAATGGCGTCGGCTGATGCTTATGTACTCCAGCCGCTCTGACGTCGGAGAGAAATGCGACATCAGCCGACGTCGGACCCAGACTTTGGAATCCGGCCGACCGAGGGCTGCCTGAGGCAGGACAACCCACATGTTATGACTGCAGTTGCATTCTTGAAGGACATCAACCCTTGCCCTGACACCAGTAAATCTGACCTTGAAATTGCCATAATTTTCAATACCTTCTTTACCTCTTCTATTGCTGAGCTAATCAAGACCTTTACCAACAATAACCCTCCACCTCCTACTGCTCAATCCTCCCCTCCCTCCTCCCACCCCACTTTTGAACTCAAACCCATCTCCACCAACCTAATAAAGAAACTTCCCGCTAAACTAAAACCTTGGCTCCAATGCCCCTGACAGCATTCCTTCCTCCTTCCTAAAAATAGCCTCTGTCAGTACTGCTCTTCCTATCAGCATCCTGATCAATAGATCATTACTTGAATCCTATGTACCCAAACTATGACGTTCTGCATTTATTCTTCCACTTCACAAGGGTGGCAAAAATTGTAACACCTCCAACTTCTGCCCCACAGCCATCCTCTCCCCAATCTCCAAAATTCTTGAAAAATGTATCCACCTGCAGCTCCTGCCATTTCTTACCAAACACCAACTACTCTCCCCTACCCAACACGGCTTCCGTCCAGGACACAGTACCAACTCTGCCCTTCTCTCCTTCTTACAGTCTGTCAATTTAGCTTGTGACTGTGGTAATATGGTACCCTCTGTTCTGTTAGACTTATCTAAAGCCTTCAATACCATCTCCCACAGTCACCTACTAAATCATCTGTCTAACCTCAACATCTCCCATAAAAAACTCTTTCCTGGTTCTCCAGCTACCTTTCTGATAGATCCCAAGCCGTGAAATGGGGCCAGGCCACCTCCACTTTCCTCCCAACTCCCAATGGAGTACCCCAAGGTTCAATTCTTGGCCCATTGCTATTCAATATCTTTATTAACAACTTCCACAAAGCCATACCCAATACCAAAATTGTGCAATACGCTGATGATTCCACTTTGATCTGTTATGCCTCTAACCTAAAAGATCTCCAATTTCTAACTCAAAATGCCTTTTCTACCACCGAAAATTGGATGCTCCAAAATCACCTCTCACTAAATGCCAACAAAACTAAGCTCCTTCTATTCTCTCCCTCAAAATCTTTCCCTGTTGACAAAAACTTACTCCAAATCACCAGCCTTAACTCCATTATAGAGGTTGCACCCTCCGCCAAACTTCTCGGTGTAACCATTGATGAACACCTAAAATTTAACAATCACATCCAGCTAAATATCAAGAAAACCCACATAAAACTAGGCCTACTTTACAGAAACAATCACTTCCTCTCTCCTTCCACCAGACTAACTCTCGCCACAACCTATTTACTTCCCTCCCTACTGTTTGGCGCTCCTCTGCTCACTAATTTATCTTCCACACTCACCTCCAAATTGGAAGTATGTTATAATAAAATAGCCAGATTTGCCACGAATGCCAAATCCTCCTCTCATCACTGCACCTCCCTACACTCACTAAACTATCTACTTAACCTTCACCATATCACCACAGCCCACAAATTATTGTTCCAACCTACTAACTGCCCTGCACTATCCAATATTCTGCAACCTTATAACCCTCTCAGACCCCTTAGATCTACCCACCAAAACTTGATCACCATCCATAAACTCAAGAGCCCTGCTGGGCAGCTTCTGCTATCTTATTCCCTAGCTAAAAAATGAGTGCTCTGCCCTCCACACTGAGGACCTGTGACAACCTTAACTTCAAAACTCAACTTCATTCTCACCTCTGTATAAACAGGAAATGCAACTGTACTCTTCCACCCACTCCTCTCAAGCTCTCCTCTCCCTCTACTCCAGGCTAACCTTCTTACCTTCCCAACCTCACTTTAAATTGTTGATTATATATGTAACCAAACAGCAAAATCTAGCCACGATACTATATGCCTGTTTTTACTCCTGAACTAAACTGTTTATTTTTTTCTTCTCACTCCTTCGAATGCTACCTGTTGCTTGCAACCATAACTTCCTTTGTAATTACTAATGTAATTAAACTTTGAATTGTGCATCTTTTTCTCCCCAAGCCTCCACTGAAAGTAGGCTCCCTAAGCCCAGTGAACTAAATTGTAAATATTGTTTTTCTCTTTTTCTCTTTAGAATGCTACCTGTTTGTAATTAATCATGTAATTAAACTTTGTATTGTGGAGCTTTTCTCCCCGGTCCTCCACTGAAAACGGGCTCCCCAGGCCCAGTGGACCTCCCTGGTCAAACTGGAATAAATAAATAAATAAATGTGCACGCTGATTGGTCAGCGTGCACGTTGTAAATCAGAGTTGTACTAAAGGAAAAAAGTCCGGTCGCCCGGACTTTTTCCATTAGTATAACTCTTTTTCTTTATGGCAACAGAGAAAGCAATATCTCTTTTGCTTTTTACACACTGTCTCGCTATGTTAAACAAGTTTAACATAGCGACACAGCTTTAAAAAAAGTACCTGAGATCTTCCTATCTCTGTTGCTTTTTTTAAAGGTGCATCACTATGTTGTTAAATGGGTTTAAAATAGTGAGACAGCTTTAAAAAACAGCAACAGAGATTCTCCGTTGCTTTTTTTAAAGCTGTCTCGCTATGTTAAACTCCTTTAACATAGCTTGACAGTTTGTAAAAAGCAACGGAGATCTTGCTTTCTCCATTGCTTCTGCCCACAGCTCTGATGCTGTAAGCATACGAATGCATAGTACATCAGAACTTCAGCAGAATACCAGACATTTGTGGAAGGGCAGCAAGGAGGCATTATACAATGCCATTATTTAAGAAAAGTAATTTTTTTTTCTCTTAAATAATGTCATTGTATAATAGCAATAACCCATGCCTGGGTGTGGGTAATGCTGGATTTACCCACGGTTGTCTTTGTTTGGCCACTCGGGCTTCGCCCTCGTGACCAAACCACACCAACCGTGAGTAAATACAGCATTACCCACACCCAGCCGTGGGTTATTGCTATATGATACCACAGAAAATTTGAGGGGACCAGTGTATGGCAAAAAGCATTTAGGAGCTGCCTTTGTACATACAGGGGCAGTCCTGGGAGAGATTTTCAGTTTCCAATCCATAGATCCAAGTTGCACTTGAATAAGGACAGGGATGAACTTTGTTTTATGTGGATGGGGAGTCTGTTCCAGAGCAGCTGAAGTCTGCAAGACATACCTGTCCTTCCAAATTGTTCTGTTGATGTTGCGGAAGAGGTCTGATGTGCAGTAAATCTATCACATCATGATGGAGCACTGTCCATACAAACAAGAATAAACTATGCTATATGTTCACAGATAAACATACTAATCTTACTGATAGACTCACAATAATAATGGGGGGTGGGGCAGATGCCCATTAATAGGGACAGATTTTAAATACATTACTCTTAAATTACAAAGCTGATAAAATCTGAATGCAATGACATGTATTTTTGTGAAATTTGAATCATTAGTGACTTGCATTACAATACTCATTAATATTTGCCAGAGTAGGCAGAAAACCATAAATCTTATGAAGGACATCAAACCATGAGGGAAAAATCTGGATATTCTGCAAAATTCTGAAGAGTTGACAGGTATGCACAGATTACTGTAATCATATAGCTACTGCAAAGCCCACTTAGGCTGAGAGTTGCAGGGATAAAACAAAAATCTCTGTGCATGAAGATTTAACTATAGTTTATTACTGTGTTGGAAGAACTCTGAGAAAACAAGTATCACACTTAATAGGGAGAGAAGAGGACCTGAGAGATAGCTACAAAATTCCAAAAGCTATTGTCCACTTTAGAATGTTGGATCTTGTGGTGTAAGTGACACTGATGCATTTATCTTCAGTTGCGTTATATGCTTGCTGCACGTGGGACAGTCAATCCCACAAAAAATGAGAAACAGGTTACTGAGATTACTCTGCAGAAAACACCTTCATCTGTGATTATGCTGAAGTTTGGTCGCTGTAGTGTAGAAACGTACTTAAGTGTTTTTTTTTTTTTTGGGGGGGGGGTCATACCAGCCCTACAAATAGGTTAGTTCTCGCAGGGGATACTTGTTTCCATAAAACTGCTTAAAGGCTAGAGTGTTAAGAAGCAGACAGGCTCTGCCCTTGCATGTTGCAGAAAGCCAAATTACTTAATGCTATATGGTAGTATTATCTGCTATTAAAACATGAGATATTTTTTTTCACTAATCTGCAATGTTGTAGTAATCTGTGGGGAGACATTTTTAGCAGCTTGCCCTTGGCTATCATTAGACCTCTTTATACATGTACAAAACATTTCAACTCCTGTAACTGCCTCTTTTCATTTGCTTTGGCCTTTACTTATCTGACTGTAAATACAGCTTCCTTTTACACCGTTACCTGTCTTCCTTCTTCAGTGTTTCTCTATTTCCTATTCAGTACCCCAACCTCCCCAGTTCTGATGACATTTTCCTTCATTACATCTGAATATGTTTTATGCACAGAGACATTTGTTATTTTATGCTGGCAGTTATGCATCCCCAATGCATTTTCCACACTACTGTCATATTAGCTTTATATTACCTTTATTCACTACTGTGCACTTTTTTGGCATTGTTTACTTCTGAATATGCATTCAGTCATAACAATACTGTCAAGTTTTTATTCATGTATTCTAGTCTTAATGATAAAGTTTTATATACGTTTAACTGTGTTGGTGGAGGTGGACTACTGCACAACCTTTTTTAACTGTGAAATGGGCCATTGTAATTAATGCTTTACAATTCAGAGCATCTAAATGAAATTCAATATAACCTGATTTCGGATTCTGTTTTTTTTTTTTTTCCTCATCTTGGTGGTGGTGCTAAATGGGGACCTTTTCCCAGGTGTCAGATGCCCTAGCTACTCCTATGCTGTCAGAGGGACATCCATATCGATATGCAGTTTTAACATTTTTTGCTTCTCTGCTTTTATCATGCCTTTTTGGATACAAGAATCTCACTTTCAGATTGGCAGGCTTTATCTTCTTTACCAAAAATATTAATGCAATAATGTTCAAAACCTGTTAATTCAAAATCTAAATGGATGCTTAAAGCTGCAGTGCTCAATAGAGACTCATCTGTAATTGCAACTCAGATGTGATACTTGTTAGATTTGTTTTTAAAGTCAGAGATGGCATATGAGAATTAATTTCTCTCCAAGATACAGTGAACTTGGAGTTAGCATATTTAGGTAGTAGGGGTGTGGGTAATACAGTGGGGAGCACACAGGGCAAAAACACCCTAAACATGAAAAGTTCTGACTGTTCATTTAACACTTTGTAATTACACTGAGTGTCCATCAGGTCTCAAACTTCAGTAACGGAGCCAATTTTTAAACATTCCTGGTTTTGTCAACTACCTTTTCATGTCTTACAACTCCCAGCTTCTTTGCCAAAGTATCCAAGTAACACAGGGGTATGTACTGGAAGCACGTTTATAGCAATTTGAAAAACTTTTGTTGGAACTGCTACTCTCGTTATAGACTATATTCTTCCCAATACTTTAGTTAATGGTTTGTGGATCAAATTACACTCATTTTAAATTTTAGTTTACTAGTGTTACTAGGTAGACAGTTTTTTCCACGTATTATGGACCTGGTGAAAATGACATCAGACCACAGGAATTCCAACAAAAATTTGTCTGTGAGAAATTCTTCTATAACTAGCATGTTATTACATTGTTCTACAGTTTCTAACTTCACTTGCCCAGTTCAGTGCTGGTTGTAGGTGATATGTCTGGAGACCAGACAACTTATTTGATAAAAACATATAGTTAAAATGTAATTAAGTAAATAAAAGAAAATAGGCACAAATATAAATAAGGAGTTTCACTTTCCTTTTATTTTTTAACATACAAACAGAGAAAGTACTACTAAACATCTGCAGACGATCACATGCAAAATCACGTTGCAGAGAAGAGCAAAAGCAAAGTTAAACCCGCCCCCCCCCAAAAAAATTAAAAATTAAGGTGCTGAGTACTTCCAAGCAATATCTTAGTAACAAAACAAAATTTCTTACCAGCAACACAGACATCGAAATAATCTTCAAACTCGCAGCGGATATGCTTCACCAGTTCAACAGCGTAGTTAAAGCCTTCCTCCTCTTCCTGCCACTCATTTCCACTTGGGTCTGGGGGAAAATACAAGACAGGTCATATACTGAAACAAAAAGAATCTACAGCAGTATGTGGAAAGTGCAGTTGGCCAAGTAAACTTACCATAACAGCAAATGTTCGAATGATCACAGCTGCCGTAGTCTTAGCAATATGGATTATACCCTGATAAGGATACAAAAGATGGCGAGCAGTTATCTTTCACATGCCTACACCATTAGCTTGAGATAAGCTGAAGTAAAAAAATAGTTTGGGTGTCGAGCCTTTCAGGGCTTTCATGCCAACCAAGAGAGGGAGGCTACAGCTCTAAATAAGTCAATGTTACGAAAAAAAAAGATATA